>NC_068356.1:1381452-1541452 GCF_020536995.1 Dreissena polymorpha
TATCGCATTGTCGCCATCGTACTATCCTTTGTCGCCCTATGGATTTTAATTTGTAAGCACGATGATACTAACGGTATTCCGTAAAATCGTCAAGGCGCCTTAATTCTAATAGAAACGCGTTTGATCATAAAGACACGCGTTATTTTAACAGCGAACTTAGGATACAAATGGCCCCATTTATCAGAGGTACTACTTCGAATATTCTTTAATTGATCTGTATTGCCTCGCCATATTTCTTTCTTAATATATTGTCACATTTTAAGTCGGCAAATGTGAATAATGAATCTATTGAAGTTCGGGGCCTAAGCAAAAAAGTAGGCCAATTACTTAACACGGTTCAGTTCATTTTGTATGTTAAAACGCCTTTGAAACGATATTTTATATCAACACATTACAGACGTTGAACAATACATATGTTTTGTCTTAATCTGCTGGACTTTTGATAAAAAATACTTTTTAAAACAGAAAATATCATAAAAGAGGAAAAAATGTTGTTCCTGATTAGTCTGTGCGGACTGCACAGGCTAATCTGGGACGACACTTTAAGTACATGCATTAAACCTCACAGAGCACGGCTAATATGTATTTCCTAAATGCAAACGTGCATTTCATACATGAGACGTAGACACGAAATACCGACTGAAGACAGATGTATGCAATTATGTTAATTTAGTGAATTATTGTTAAAGGTATTTATTTATGTCGGATTCCGTTTTTGACATTAACATAACTGAATACATGTTTATTTCCTTTGAGCTAATATCTTTACATTTAAAATTTGTCAAAATAGCAGCATATCTATAAAGAAGATTTAATAAAGTAAGTTCGAATATGTAGGAATTGTAGCCTGTATTGATTCAGCGCACTTTATTTTATTTGTTATATTATTTTTTTTAAGTACCAGTCGTTAAATTTCCAAGATATTTGAACTTATGACCCAGGTTTATCATTTTATGTGTTATTTATGTTGTGTTTTGTGCTGGTTTGTACTGTTTTGGCGTGCTGTTTTGTACTGTTTTGGCAATTGGTCACTTGCCTTAAATAAAGTACCAACTAATTGTATATAATGAGAATTAATACTGCTCCATCAGCTGGAGTTTCACTTCTATATATTTATTATGAATGTAAAATACAGTTTTGTCAGCAAAAAATGATTAACGCTGAATCAATACATTTTACTTAATAAAACAAATACGTTCATTCATGGTTTGTAGTTTATGTTCTATTAACCATTAAACAGATGTGTCAAGGACAAATAAGGACAACTAATACTAAGACCATCGGTAACCATTCATGAATGAAGTTAATAAAGTAATTGACGAGGTTGAAGTAATCATTCTTATTAAATCAGAGTTATCATACTGACTGCGGATTTTGACAAATTGTCTGATTTAAGGGGACCTTTTCACAGATTTTGGCATATTTTAAGTTAGTCATTAAATGCTTTATTTTGATAAATGTAAACATTGGATCTTAAAAGCGCCAGTGAAATATCAAGAATAACATTAAAAAATGAAAAAACTGTAGCTCGCACCGGGGCTCGAACCAGTGACCCCCGGAGTCCTGGAGTAAAAACGCATTAGCCGTCTCGGCTATTCTGCCGAGTGTTCATGCAGGACGTATTTTATACTTTATATAAGCAATCTGTATAGTTTCGTAAATCTAAACGACAACAGAACTCTCCAAACTATTCAATCGTTTCGCGTTGCAACGCTTTATAATTTTTAGGTTTTTAAATCGTCAAAAGATGCATATAATGGCTATATTAGACTATGGTAAATGTTTGGTAATACTATTTCCTCACAAATATCATAACTAAAACGAAAATTTGCGAATCTGAAACAACTTTTTTAAATTTTGTCAATTTACCGAACCGTGAAAAGATCCCTTTAATAAATATGTATTTTTATCAAGTGCGTGCGCACTTGACATAACGGTAATACCGATTGATTAGATATGCTATCTATTTGACAGGTACTTTTATAACTGAGAACTGCGCCGGCTAACTTTGGACGATAGTTTACGCACATGCATGAAGTCTTTTATGCAGGGCGAGGCTCAAATTTAACAAAGTATTGGCTCCCATTGCGTAGAATATTGAGCTGTGTCTCTGTACCCAAGCTTCGTGATAAGGAGTGTACGAATTGCATAACTCCTTTTCCAGACATGCATGTCGTTGATCGGAAAGTCCTGCTGCGTGCTGTTTAGTTATAAAATCTTGTAAACAAGAATGAATCTCAGGCTTGGTTTCACGTCCATAAAAGGCCACTCAAAAATCGCAGATTAACTGATTTTTGCCTAGCGTCTAGAAAAAAGGCCTTGGCAAACAGCGTAGACCCAGATGAGGCGCCGAATGATGCGGCGTCTCATCAGGGCCTGCGCTGTTTACTTAAATGAGTTTTTGTAAGAAAAATTCTAAATATAGAAATAAATATACTAGACATCCCTAATTTTGGAAATAAATTGATCCAATTTAGAAGGATTTGAGAGTCGACTAGGCATACATGGGTTAATTTATGCTACGAGAACGAGTACATTACCAATTCAATTATGTCGCATAATCTTTCACTATAGTTACTTTACTAACGCTTTATAACAAACAGTACTTAGTTAAATATACTAACATTTTTAACATTACCAAGGCAGTACTGACGTTTACGTTACCAAAATAATTAGAATACCTACGCTTACATTACTCGCATGGTATAACGCTTACATTACCAAACATTATTTAAGCTTACACCAGCTTCTACCCGTACATTACCAATACGCTTGTATTACCGATACAGTACATTCGATTATATAAATAGGGCACAGGTCTACGCCTGCGCTTACATTACCGAAACAGTACTTACTCGTACAAAACTAATTCATCACCAACGCTTACATTACTAATTGAGTACTTACACTTACGAATTAGATTATACTACATATAAACTATGCATAAGCCTCCACTACAAATACAATAAATTTTACAAATTGTTTGACACGAGAAACAACACATATAAAAATTGTTGTCTGGATATCCATAGGTTTGCAAAACAACTACATACTCATTTTATGCATTGATAGTTGCATTCATCAATTATCATTGTTTATATGTTACACTATTTCAAAGGATAATCAATTAGTCAGCTTGTATAGCCGATAACGAAGTAAATTTATTTCGATGCTGACTGTGCGATGAAAAGTGCAGTTTACAAAATTGACAACTCACGATGCATATTTGGCCATTTTTATATGCCGATCGCACATAGCACATCGAAATTGTGTCGACGGAAATCTTAATATATGCTCCTCGAGTACATATATTTTACATTGTTTCTATTTCTCAAATAAAAACATGTTGAAGTATTTGAACATGAGGGTGAAATGAACTATGTAACGTTCCATTTTTCGTTACCTAATACAGTTACAAGGTACTTCACGTATTTATAACAAGTTATAAATTATGAATGACGATAGGGACAAATATCTTGCATTACATTATACTTCTTTCAATCAAGTTGTTCCATTACTTAAGTTTTCGTTCAGACTAAGATCTCTCAAAATCTGCAAATGTACGTTTTGTGTATTTTTCAACATTTGGTCCCCCGTACCTATAATCCAGTCTTACAGAAAATAGCCATATCTACTTTTCGCGCAATTATAATGTTAAACTTGTTGAAATAAACATATACTTTTGCCGATCTAATGTTCGTTTTCACTCGGATTCTGAATATTCAAACAGATGCAAACTTGCATTAAAGTTGAGGTGTTCACGGACAACATATTCATATCATGTTTGCTAGCTTAAAAGCAAGCAAGCCCTAAATATATCAGGTACTCTTACTACCCTTAAAATAGACTGTGTTCAAATAAAAGATCTTTTAATAACTTGGCCCGTTATTTAGATATATTGTTTATTGACTTTATACTGTCGTACGCGTATGCTTATTCCCTTCCCTCCTTGTTTGAACCGCTTTTGGCGATGGCATATTTATGACCTGTTTGAATCTCGACCATCCTGTAGTTCTGCAATAAATCTCCAATGACAGCCCTGGATATAAGCATGCCTTTCCGCGCCCGGGCCAAGTATGTATGTTTGTCAGTGAGCGAGGATGGACGTGTTGTGTATTCTAGCAACTAGTCTTTTGCTGCTGGCGCAGGAAGTGACGTCTGAACGCAGGGACTTTACCGGGTACGTTTTGTCGAACTAGATTCGTTTTTCAGAATAACATTAATATAAATCTTGTTTTCTCATCTTACTTCTGGCTTGAAGATATTTTACTCACAGCTGCGGGGAAACATACTCTTAATACTAAATATGTTGTAGCTACTTTGTTTTCGTTTGATGACAATACAATTTGTTATTGCCATCAATAAGGGAATACATGTTTTTGTCAGAAGGTATCAGTTGTGCATACGTTTGTAACGCAATAAATTGAACACAGTATTTGAAAATGGTTCCCAAAATAAAAAAGACACATACAACTGTAATTGTTGAAAAAGGTTAGGAGTTATATTATTTCACTTTGTTGCAAAGCGTTTCGAATGTTATTGGAAACAAAAGTCTAGTGGTTTTAGAAATGCAAGAAACGAAACTTAGTTGATGACTAATTTTCTCATATATGCTTATTGCATAACTCTAAAAACTATAAAACTAAAGGCTATGTATATAAAAAAAATGCTTAAAATACATATTGTATGTCATAATGATGATAAAAGCATATACATGTTAACATATAAATACACTGTAAGAAGCTAGCCATGCACGGTCTGTTGTTTTCAAAACTATCACGCAGAACCACACTCAAAAATGGTAAGAATAATTAAGCAGTAACCAGAACAACTGTGAAGTAAACAATAGCAACCCACTGTTTGTCCCAGAGATACAATCTATTTGCATCACATGTGTATGTCATTTTTTTAATTAAGCTATGTGCAATGTACACTTGATGTATTTTGGTCAATGACTGTATAACAAACGTAATATTCTCGCTATTACATTTACGCACTTCTGCTTCAGTCACCGCCTTGTGTCGGTGTCCGCGAGGTCACGTGCCCAGGTCGAGCTGCTTCAGTCGCTAGAGAGCGAGACCGGATATGACGAGGTGATCTTTCCTAGCATCCACAGTGATATCAAAATTATTTCATCAAACTTTAGATACAGTTAATTAATTGCGTCTGAATGCATGTGAGGTTAGGTACTCCCAACATATTATATTTGCAGCTGGATTTTTGGAGCGATCCGTCGCTGTTCCGTCCCACCGATATCCTTGTCTCTCCGTCTGACTTCGGAAAGCTTCGTACATTCCTCAACGAGCACAACATGGTGTACCAGATAAAAAATGAGAACATCCAAGCGTAAGCGAACTCGAATGTAAAGTTTTATATTGCGTCATCTGTCTGTCCGATAGTTCGATAGAGATCTCACAAACGGGTGACGCGATTGTGGTAACTGTAAAAATCAAATCCCTAATGTCAATAATTGTTTACTTTTTAGTAGTTAGTCTAGAAAAATATCCCGGAAAAAGAAAAATAATGCATTTGGAAATTAACCGTACTTTCGTTTGACAACTGATATACGATGTGAATCTAAATTCAGTTTTAGTGCAGATTCGTTCATACGACACAAAGACACAATTTTGTTTTCCGGATAATTTTAATTTCCTGCAATGATATCTATTCATACGACACACGAACACTAACTTCAATACTAATAAAAAGACAGTTCCGTCCGGCTTAGAGGACTGGGACAATTATCGAATATAAAATATATTTTTATAAACAACTAGTAGCAAGATGAGTTGAAATTAATTGGTCAATTACCACATTTGAACTAACTCTTTTGACAATTCTTTTCAGCTCAATTAAAAGTGAAAATGCGCATAATATACGTTTAAACAGTATTTTGCCGCCGTTTTTACGTATTAAAGTCTGGTTAATGTTTGCGTACAAGATAAAAGTACAGATGTCTGTAACTGATACAAATATCGATGGTAAACTTAACACATCTTTTCGGAAACCACATTCGTGGTCACATGCAGGTTAATGATCTTCTTCAGCATCTACATACCCGTATATCCACAACACATAATTGACCTGAACATTTGCAAATGTTTTCCCTAAGATATCTCATTACGTACTGAATATTAATGAACTAAATATTCTTTAATACTTTTCGGTTTTCATCGAAGGTCAAAGGTCAGGGTACGGTAACTAGACATACAACACTAGATAAAACAACGCAAGAAATGGTAATGTGTACAATTTTTTCTTAGTACACGTGCTGATCATGCAACTCGGAATACATATTAATAAATGTACGAGGGTTGTGCGTGACCCTTTTATTACTGCAGATGAAAAAAGGCCGTTAACTGTTTCTAAAAAAGTATTGAATATTCTTGGACGAAACTTGGTTTGCTCATAAACGGCTATCTGTGGATAGAATTTCACGCAATAATGAAAGATATCAAAGGTCATAAAACTTAGATGCCACTTGGTTTTGTTTATGGAAAGCAATAAGATGAATAATCACACGGAATAATGCAAAGGCTGGGAATTGACATGAAAAATACCGGTAGTCATGAAACTTGGTTTGTTGGGAAAGTTCAATCGGAATATATTATGATACGGACTTAAGCAATATCTCGAAAGTTACATAAAAAAGTCGTAACACTTTGATAAATCTTAATTGTGTATAAATCGCAATTATTGATAGAAATACTCGGGGTAATTTTTTTAGGTAAAATTATTTAACATAACATTAATTAGTTGATGACTTTTACATTATGATTTTATTGATGTTATTATATAAAGATGTTTTTAAACAACCTTAAGAAGTTACTATTCGCGTTATTTGAACCATAATATTTGCAATTAGCGCGATTTTTTTCTAAGGGCAATAGATGCGGAATATGTTGAGGTCAGCAAGCAGTCGAAACTGTCATCGTGTCCCTTCACCAGTACATACTGCACGTATGACCAGGTATACTAAACCCATTTATGCCTAGCGTCTAGAAAAAAAAGGCCTTGGCAAACAGCGTAGACCCAGATGAGCATGATGCGGCGTCTCATCAGAGTCTGCGCTGTTTGCTCTAAGGAGTTTCTGTAAGAAATATTCTAAATATAGAAATAAATATACTAAACATCGCTAATTTTAGAAATAAATTTATCCAATTTAGAAGAATGGAAGAGTCCACTAGGCATAAATGGGTTAATTTACGAATGATCATGTATGCATAGTGCACGTAGGAACGCGTATACATACTGCACGTATAACAAGGTACATGTATTTATACTGTTCTCGTGCCCCTTCGCTAGTACATACTGCATGTTTGACCAGGTGTACATTTATGTTATCAAATGTGGATTGATATATACATTTCGCAATTGTAAATTATTTATAATGAGAACCATATAAGTTGAGTTTGCAAGCGATCGTTATTATGTTGCGATACTTATTATAAGCATTCAATACATTATTATGTCATTTCGGGACTCATATTTGTGGTCAGTTTCATATTTTATTCCATATCACTTTGCGGGTGCATCAAGTGTAGCCGTTGTTTTCGGATTTTGTTATTCAGCTTCTATGCTAGCTTTCATATGTTTATCCATCAATACAATTCATGGTCCTTCTGCCATTCAAACACGCATGTGTTGCGTCGCTGTTCAGATTCAGTCGTTCCTGCTCGCCCTACAGTCTGCCTACCCGACCAAGGTCAAGGTTACAAACATCGGAACCACGTACGAGGGAAGAAACATATACGCCGTCAAGGTGATAACTCTATATGCAATTATACGGAACGGGCGAAATTAATGCTAGCACATGAATATAGTACATTTCCGAATTGTATTTGAGGAAGTTATTGCACATGAATACTGATGTAGTTACTCTTAAATTGTCTGACCTTATTTAAAAGAATAAAACATGTCTAGTATTGAATCGTTTATAATGTAAGTTAGCATTAATGTTCGAGCCATCGGTTTTTCGTGGGTCAATAAACAGTGTTTTAGTGTTTTAAGTCGTTTGATTTACAACAAACGTTTGAAACTATTGTCAACACTAAAATGGTGATAGAAATTGGTTGCAATACTAAGAAGATAAACATGTTATTACCCAATAACGAAAAATCGGCCAATTCTATTGTCAAGTTTTACAATAATACCTTTGCGTTTATGTTAAGGTATATTGTAGCCGTACTGGTGTTTTTAAGGTTATATTACACTAATTCCGATTCCCATAGGGTCCCATTATAAAACTGACAACTTTCACAGCATTTTTCTTGCCTTTTCGACGTATCAATTTTTCCGAACCTGGTATCATTTTAAAGATGGATCTGTCCTCTTCCAATAATTGCAATCAAAAACATACCGTCTCGCAGCTTCTAAGAAAGTAAATCGCTGTCGAATGAACCCACCGTAGAAAAACGTGTTTCGGAATCCTAATTTCGACAAAAGCCCCACACAATAGAAAACACACCCTCAAAAGTCCATCTTTTAAGTTAGCTTCCAATCCAAGGCATCAAAGTACTCCAGACACATACAGGATATTACAAATAACCACAAAATACATGTCTCACATTGTAAAATGGCTTATATTCAAGAAGAGAAAGGGAACTCTTTAGAAATAGGCACTACTTTCGAATGGACCACGGAGGGATACACAATGATTTAGTGTAATGTAACCTTTATATTACATTACCTGTCTATCCAGACTTTGATCGTTTAGGTCTCAGAGAACTTGAGTCAGCCGAAGGCCAAGTCAGTCTGGGTTGAGGCTGGCACGCATGCGCGGGAGTGGATTGCCATCGCTTCCGCTCTTAATCTGATCGACAAGGTTTGCTTTTTTCCTATATTGTATTGTATCGTTTTGGCTAGAATATTGTACATCCGTTTTCGACCAGGCAACACGATCCAACTGATATTCGGGTACCAGATTTTTCCACCACTTCATTTATTAAAGGCCATACTACATCCAAATCTTGTTTTTCTCGTTTCACGAAAGAGAGAAAAGAGAGGGATATGTAATGATTAGGGAGAAAGAGGATGGGCGGGAGCAAACAATTGGATGGGAAAGATGAGTGGAGGGGAAGAAAATATACGAGGTATCGATAGGGTTTGGATAACATATGGGAAAATAACGAAAAACTGTTTTAATTGTATCAGAGGAATACGGTATTATTGATAACAGAAAAGTGCAGAGTAAGTAAAATGCATCGGAGCGGGGGCTACCACGTCTAGTGCCAGATGCCGATGTGGACTGATTGAGTCCGTATCGCATATATGAAAAGTAGGGATTCAACCAGGTTAACCAGTTTCTATTGAAATGCATTGGATACCTTGATTAGAATCCAATTATGTTGGACTTAATTATCCCAGGTTGCCCCTTCCACCAGAACAAATGTCTGGTTAGTGGGATAATCATTTCACGCATATACATCTCGTGAAATATCATGGATGTAAACCGTTGTCTTGTGTTTTCTCGAACGTGGTCGTGTTGTATTTGTCGCGAGGTAAATTTTGAATATCCGACGTGCTTTCAGCTTCTGACGGCGAGTCGCACAGAGAGCTCGACCATGCTGCGGGCGTATGACTGGAACATCGTGCCTGTCCACAACCCGGACGGATATGCCTATTCAGTATGGAAGTGGTGGTACCGGTAGCAGTAGTAGTAGTGGTAGTAGTAGTAGTAGTAGTAGTAGTAGTAGTAGTAGTAGTAGTAGTGTCGTAGTAGTAGTATAGTAGTTTTAGTAGTAGTAAGTAGTAGAAGTAGAGTAAGTAGTCGTAGTCGTAGTAGGTAGTAGTTGTGCTAGTAGTAAGCAGTAGTAGTAGTAGAGTAGTAGTTGTAGTATAGTAGTAGTAGTAGTAGTAGTAGTAGTAGTCAGTAGTAGTCAGTAGTAGTTAGTAGTAGTCTAGTTGTAGTTGTAGTGTAGTTGTTAGTTTAGTAGTATTAGTAGAAGAAGCAGTAGCAGCAGCAGCAGCTGCTGTTGTTGTTGTTGTAGAAGAAGTAGTAGTACTTGTTGTTGTTTCTGCTGCTACTGTGATTGCTGTTGCTGTTGTTGCTTCTGCTGCTGTTGCATAAGTATAAGTAGTAGTTGACGTTTCTTTACTTTTTTCATTCTTTGGCATGTTTTCGCTCCAGCACTCTAACAGCCGACTACACCGGAAGAACCGACAGGTTGAGAGTCGACCCTGCTACTTCTCCAACTACGGCATCGATCTTAACCGCAACTGGGACGCAGACTTTGGAAGTAAGTCACGGGTAATACAGGTCACATTTATACGTGGATCCATTGGTTTCCATTATTAAAATGCCCAACGATTAACACAAATATGTATATTGACCATATATTAAGAGCCATACGTACATTTAATTCACGGTTTGATAAAAGTTTATGAGATAATTATATTTTATGCATGTTTATCTGTGTATATAGCATGTCCATGTTAAAGGTACCGTCAACCACGACGACGAAGAAAAGAAAAGTTGTAAAATACCGTATTTATTTTACAATTATTAGTTTATATTGATTTAAATATCAGGACTGACATAAAGATATACCAGGTACACTCTATAAATAACGCAAGTAGATTGATCATTTTATATATAATATATATGCGATTTACTACGCATGCACAATTTGCATTCCTGGATTTACCGCGTGATGATGATGATCAATCTACTGGCGTTGAGTGGTAGTTACCTAGTACCGGTACCCAGTGAAATGTATTAGCGAATATACTGAAAATATGAAAACTTAACAACTTTTTTTCAAGTAATGTAATATACCAGTCGTGATATTTAAATCAATATAAACTAATAATTGTAAAAATTTTAAAAAAATAAAGTACGGTATTTTACAACTTTTCTTTTCTTCGTCGTCGTGGTTGACGGTACTTTTAAGTACCATGGTGTTGTGTCTGAAAATATAATCAGACTAGCCCGCATCCTATACACGAAACAAGTGTATTGTGTTTTTTTTTTCGTTGTTTTTAACGAGTTCTCTTATTGCAGTCATATCGCGTAGTATGTGAACCCACATCACCATCCTATTAACTATTTGTGCGCAAGTATCATATTATAGTCAAAATTTGTTTAATCACCGCTACAGAGGCGGGTACTACCACGCAATGCCAGGGCGACACGTACCCGGGCATGTCGGCGTTCGCTGCCAGGGAGACGACGGCGCTACGTAACGCCGTGCTCGGCGACATGCCCAACGTGGAGGCGTTCTTCTCAGTGCACTGTTATAGCGAGCTCATGCTGCTTCCACACGGTTTCAACAACACCAAACCCGCAGACTACGCACACCTGGTAAGTCACGATAACCGATCGTCTAAAGACATCTGCTGAGTCACGAGAACCGATCGACTACAAACAGCTGGTAAGTCACGAGAACCGATCGACTACAAACAGCTGGTAAGTCACGAGAACCGATCGACTATAAACATCTGGTAGGTCAGGCATTTACCAGCACCAAACAAACCCGCCGACTATGCACATCCGGTAAATTACGAGAACCGATCTCCTACACACATCTGCTAAGTCAAGCATTGAACAGCACCAAACAAACTCGCCGACTAAGCACATCCGGTAAGTCACGAGAACCGATCGACTACAAACATCAGGTATGTCAGGCATTAAACACCACCAAACCAACAAACCGAATACGCACATCCGGTAAGTCAAGAGAAGCGATTGACTACAAACATCTTGTAAGTAAGGCATTTAACCGCACCAAAACAAACCCGGCCGACTACGCACATCCGGTAAGTCACGAGAGTCGATCGACTGCAAACATCTGGTATTTCGGGCATTTAACATCACCAAACAAATCCGCCGACTCCGCACATCCGGTAAGTCACGTCTACGACAATTAAAACCTTCATTACCGGTATATGTACATTCCTTGTAAAACAATCTGATGAAAATTAATAAATACTACAACTTCAAAGCTTTTGTTAGTAGTGAATGATTTATGTTTTTTAGGTATATAGCGCTCTCTTAGGAGGACAGATGATTTGTGCTCTTATCGCAACACATTACTCATAGCCACTGCATTTGCTTATGAAAAGAAGCCCTACAGTTTTGCTCGTATGTACTGGTGTGTCATATTTTTAGTTCTCTGTGGCTGAGCACATGATGCGCTGGCTGGAGACTGTCCGAGGCACCTACTACCTGTCCGGTACTCCACCAGAGATCCTCTGTAAGAATCTGTGTACAACTTCTGAAAATCACCCGGCATAGCACCAGATCGCTCTGGGAAATAAATGCCTGATCATATATTTTTAAGTAAAATTGAGCTACTGTGTTTGTTGTGTATTTTTCATTAATAGTCTCCTCGATTTTCTTTTTACTTATATTGTACGCGATTAACTTTTTTAAATCATATATTTGTAATAAGTGATATTCAACAAAACCAAACAATAATTGGTATCCATGTATATTTTAAATAACTTCCTCAAAGACTCGCATTTCGCTGAGGTTCGACATAACGTTTTTAAAGATTAATATGTTTTACTTATTTCTATATAAGTTTTCCTGTGCTTTGACATGTTTTCCTCAAAAGTTCATGTGTTTCCCCGTGTTTAACATTATGTTCTCAAAGCCTTTCGCCTTTCCCAATGTTTCAGACTCAGCATCCGGAGGCGCCTACGACTACTTCAAGCTGCAGGGGGTGAAGTACGCGTACACGTACGAGCTCAGCCCCTCCTCCTCCACCGGAAACGGCTTCGTGCTCAGCGCCACGCACATCCCCGCCGTCAGCGAAGAGCTCTTCATGTCCCTCTGGGCCTTTGTCGACATCGTCACCAAGTAGCCGCTGTTCTCCGGTCGTCATGCGTGGGCAGTCATGTTTAAGACAATTTGTTTGAGTCTTTGCATTTCGTGTATATTCTCGAATCGGCTGTGAACCAATTTGAGCAAATAAATCTATACAGATCTAGATTGACCTTATATGAGTTTCATTTGCATAAACGGTCTGATTTTCGCTAATCATCGTCAATTATTTTGTATTCTTTCGATTTAAATTATTGTAATTTCCTCATTGTATGTATTATTATATTACAGTGTAATATAATTTGATGATTATAAGCAATAGCTTTATATTACTGTTGTTTAACCTTATTAACTAAAAAAATAATAAAAAAATAACGGTTTTGTACGATCTTTAAAAACGAAAAAGCAAACTGTCAAAACGTCAAGGTAAAACATATTGCAATAAAAATTCGGAGGAACTAATATCAGAGAATGATTAAAATAAAAGTTTTAATTAAAAATGTGTGTTTATTCCAGTCAAAAATCCATTCATGTACACAAAACATGTACATTGGAGGGAAATACCCACTGTTTTGTACTGATGAGTTCATTTCATATGTCATAAATACGAATAGTTATGTTGGCACCTCCTTTCACTTAGAATGAATTTGTCGCTCCAATTCTCATTAAACAAAGCATAGTTGAATACACGCAACTGGTTCATATTGTGTTCATATGTGTTAAGTATGAACAATGAAATGTATAAATCAAAATAATATATTCCAATTTAAAACAGCCATTAAAGTGTTTATCCAAAGCTAATATTTTTTTAGAAATCATTGTGTGATAACAATCACAGCTGGACGTGTGTGCTTAAGGAAAATTGACAAACTTATTCAGTATACAGTCAAGCAAACGTGTATGAAGACTTTGACAGCAACAAAAACAGTTTAAGTTTCCCTTTGAATTGTTAAACCATTCGTATTATGAGCATTACCAACTGAAGACCATATTTATGAAAGATGCATCGTGTGAGTTTCCTCCGTTTAGACATTAAATAATCATCTACTTGGTTTTACCGACGATAAATGAACCATTGATGATATGAACATTGTCTATTTTAGTTTTGACTTCTTATATATATGCTAAAGATTTGATCAACTGATTTATACATATAGAATCTGGCACGAGCTTGTCATTTCATACCATATTCTATTAAACGCGTTCAGGAATTTTGTTAGTAGGCGAGCCTTTTACGAGCTTACTAACGAATTTCCTGGACGAGTTTAATAAAATATGGTATGATTTGACAACGAGTGTCAGATCTTTTTTATCACATGCTTTTAAATGAGCAAATTAAATAAATATTTACGCAAACATAATGATAAATCCCGAATGTTGTTTACATTTCGTGACGTCATTTGACGTTGCAACGTCATTTCAGCAAAATAAAATGCGATTGGTCAATAAAGGAAAACTAAGCCAACGAAAACGCTTAAAAATGTTGTATTACACATGTGTAATATAAAAAAAATATGTAATGGTTGTATTACATGGGAAACAGGGTATAGCATGTGATAAATAATTTAAACACACTTAAACACACGAATCTTTAATAGTATTGATCACACTAGTCTAAAACTTACGTCAACGAATAGTTTATACCATAATGTTACACCATTATACTTGTAAGACAATTCATAATTGCATATTATTGAATTTATTGATAAATATCAACAACATAACCACTACAATGTAAAATACAATATATGTAACAGAAATTAAAGACATTACAAAATAAATAAAACAATAGACACTTGTTGTAATGAAGTATGCACGAATAATATACTAAAATTCTACATATAAAAAACAAATAAAAACATGTCAGAACAAGTAAATTAAATAGATGCAATGAAGATATTGGAATCCTGTAATGTTCTGATGGTTGTCATGGAGTCGTTTTTCCCTGGCAACCTACACGGTCGGGAAGGAGGCCAAGGTGGCGATGCCGCACATATTGTTGCTGTTCCTCGCCATCTGGATGAACCCCATGTTGCCCCAAGATGTGCCCCAGCTGAAAGAAGCGACATCACGTGCTATAGTAACCAAGGCAATATGCACGTGTACAGTGGAACTATGTTCAGAATCATTATAGTTTACATTAAGCTAAATCGTGTTGCATCCCTCGTGGTCAAAAGTATTGTACATTTCTAAAAGTGTCCATTTTCTATTCTGGTTTTAAACGCATTTAGCGATCGCATCGATGTTTTTGTGGTTATTTCCTGTATAATATGTTTGTCTGCAACATGTTGATCATCTAATTGGGGACAACATTGAAACATGAACGTTAGGGGGCGTGTATTGTAGTACTGTGCTATTGGCGAACTCTCACAAGCGAAACACTGCTTTGCGAGGATGATTGCGTGTATGCGAAATTTATTTTCTTAGCATATAAACGCAATATTTATTTTCTTAGCATATCCGAGAATGTAATTTTTATTGCAATAATTGGAAGATGCTAGATCAGTAATTTAAAATGATACAAGGCTTACAATATCTACTTTTTAGGAAAGGCTTAACATGATTTGAGAATTGTCAGTTTTATGAAGGGACCCTATGGGACAAATACTACAAAAGTATACGAAGACTATAGCATGATTGTACTTGTAAGTTACCTGTTCTTCACCAGCCAGTAGTCCTGGCCGCTGTCCGTGCCATACCCTATAGCGAGCACACCGTGGTCCAGGGCAGTGGAGCTGCACAAGGGCTCGTTGTATACACCGCTCCTGCAGGGTTAACGCACAGAGTGAATGCCAGGTAATAATAAACTTAAGAGGTGAACAGACATAGTAGTGTAGAACGTAGCAATTAAATAGTGATGCGAAAAGAGAAAGACAATAAAAGACATAGGAGTGGAGAGCGTAGCCGCAAAATAGTGATTTTGACAGAGATAGACAATGACATAGAAGTGTAGAGCGTAGCCGCAAAATAGTGATGTGGACGGGGAGAGACAATAACAGACAGGAGTGTAGAGCGTAGCCGCAAAATAGTGCTGCGGACAGAAACAGACAATAACGGACATAGAGCGTAGCCGCAAGTTTCTCAGCTTAAAATGGTTGTACAATTTAGAGTGCTATCTATCTTGGGCAAAACTTAATGCTATATTATACTATCCGCGACTTTTAGGAATGACATGCTCGTACTTGTAGAGCTGAAAGGATCTGTGGTTGGCGTCAATAGCGACGGACACCGGCCCCTCCATTGCGACGGCCTTCTGCAGATTGTTCTCGTTCATGGCCTCAATGTCCATGCAGCTGACTTCCGTGGCGCCGATGTTCTGAGCCTTGAACCGGCACTGGCCGTTCTGCAGTAACGGAAGTGACTCTTATATAGGTGTATTAAGATATTGTATATTGGTATATGAAGATGTTAAATGTTTTAAAAGTTTATTACTTAACAACCAAGGGTTAAGGTTAAATACTTACCACTCGAACAAAATCACAAGCACATGAGCTGCACGCGCATGTAACCGACAAGTGTAAACATTTGGCCCAAAATACTTCGAAATTTGCATTCATTTCACGAACGTGTAACATCCACGCATACCATAAACGCCGACGTCCATTACGTCAAACAACATTACTCCGAGCCCCCTGAACTAGATACTTTAAATATATTCATTTTCGCTCGATTGCATGGAAAGCATAGGGCTTATTGAAACGCTATAGAGTTATTTCCCTGGGTAAAACCAGTACTTGGTGTCGACGGGAAGATCTAAAGAACGCTCTCACAGTGTAAATCGAACCAGTGACCTCCGTGTCGCTAAGAGCCTGACTTACAATGGGCTGGTATGGGTATGAGTCTTCCGTGTCGATGCCCTTGTTATGAATGACGTAGGCGAACGCCTGGTCCATCAGACCGCCTTGGCAACCATTGTTACCTGCCAGAGAACGACAAGGTATATGAACATCTGGGACATTAAAGTGTAAGGCTATGTTTTCACAGTTTGGGAACATGCCGTAAATTGGTAATTTTAGCGAAATTTCACATTTAATACTAAGTTGGAAGACTTCAATTGATTTATTTATAAAAGCTGAATTATTGTAAAACTACATAACATTACACCAAAAAGTAACATGAGTATTTAAGAAAAATACTTACACTGATTGAGTGATAAAATCTGAATTATTAATATATAATCACATTAAATAAGAAGGATGTGAACAAAGAAAAATAGTTTGTTATTGGGAGTACGACCAAATGGCGGCTATAAAGGCTGCCAAAACAGAACTGAAGTGAAACATGACCGAGATTGGAATTTTACAACGTCATGTACAATACACTGAATACAGCTATCTAAAAGCGAGCCTTCAAGGCCGCTTATGTATCAAACCGTTTATCTACTTGACCTTAAAGACCATTCATCGTAAATTTCGGATTGAAATAGATTGAGCTTACTACAGTATTTAGATAAGTAAACATAGCTATTTTGTCATTGTGTTATTAGTGAGTTTTCCTTTTGTTTCGCTGTTTTAATAGTATTTCAGTCATACCAAAGCGGTAAGTTGTACAACTCACACTTTTGCCTAATTAGCTGGTTTACCAGGGGTGGTATTCCAGAAACATCTTAAGTCATTTCTTTAATAATTTTACTTAAGTTCAAAATGACAATGTTTTGTATTTCTTTACTAAATAAGGAAAACATGTTTTTTGGTATTCCTAAAATAACATTGGCATAATGATGTTATTTAATAAATGTATATCTTGATGCAAATATATTGCAATATGAAATGAAACACGTAAGAAAATTTCCCAATTGAAGGGAAATAATAAAAAATTAACTTAAGATGTTTCTGGAATACGACCCCAGAACTAAGTGCACACGAGGGACAAATGCCATACTTGGATCTGAGGTATGGGTAGAATGGCAATATCAAAGATTGTATTACCAATCCCCACAGACGTATTGTTGCAGGGCCGGGGATTGAACCAGCGATCCTCGGATTTGAAGTCCACCAACCGAGGTAGCCGGCCCGACAGAAACATGACCAATTATACACTAACATACTAACGGGGTTCTTCAAAAGCAGGGCGTTACTCTTATAGCAAGCGGGCTAGAACCCCTACCGAATGCCTGTGAGCAGTCCATAAGGTTCTTCTCGGATAGGGAGACGAGTTTTCCAGTCTTCCGGAAGTGCTGCCCCTCCAGACTTCCGGTAGTGGAGAATGCCCAACACGAGCCACACTGACCCTTAAGACAAACACAATCATACAGCACTGAGGCGATAGGTTATGGACAAAACGTGTTTCAGGAGCAGGCAGAGTTGTTTTCTTTATACGAAAACACATACACAACGAATATGAAATTTAAGAAAGCGGTTTTCTTAGACTTAAGTACATTTTTAAAATCAAAAGAAGCATCGTGCTTACTAAGCACTTAAACAATACATGCACTTAAAAACACGTACTTAGTTATTAAAAATGACGAGTACGTAGCCCAATTTCGTATGGTTACCTGGTCCTTGACGGGTGTCACGTATCCCTTAGGCCTCCAATCGACCGTGTCTGGCAGGTCTTGCAGGTCAACATTGCTAGGTACCATGTAGCGACCACAGGGAGCGGCGCTGGCGTTCATCCGGAAACCGTTCATCGCCTTTACGAACTCAGCAATACCCTTTAAAAAATAGGTGTGTTAAAAGCAAGCTCAAGAACAGGAACCTAAAAATTTAGTGAATACTTGCTCAGCCCAGATGCTGAAACCATTTTATTTACACTCGAAACACAAGCCTCGACCTACTATCAATAAAAGCGACGGCATTCAACTGGCATCATTTTGAAGGTTTATCCACGGCGCTTCCAAATGTGTGATACAATATATATCATTGAAAAGTCAAATTACAAGTTGCTTAAAATTACAAAAACATCGTGTTTGTCGCTGTTCGAAAGATAAGAAATAGAAAAACGAGGGTCATATACTAACTTAAAGCATATCACAAGAAAGAATGTTCTGGAATAGAGAATAACGAAGTTTTGTAATTGCGCAATCCGTTGTTTTTTCCACAGACAGTTGATATGTGGATACTTGTTAACTGAACTTATTCACAATTTGGTAAAATGGTAGTTTCAAAAAGAATTCGGAAATACAAAAACGAATGTACGCATTGTATTTAAACAAACAAAATAACACCATGACTGGCAAACAGGGTTAAAGGCGCGGTTCGTTTATGGATATCCTCAATAAAAATCGGAAATTAATTAATTGTTTCTCGTCAATAATTTAGCATTTTTACATTTGTGTAAGTAATTCATGTAATAGCATGGGTCAAATAAGAAACAACTCCATGTTTAGCTGGCCTACCATGTCTGCGTATTTGTTGGTTCCGAGCCAAAAGGTGTGCACGCCCCTGTCAGCCTCCAGGTTGTGTTGCTGGATGTAGCGAAGGTTGTCCTCCCACGTGACCCGCCTGAAACGCGTGTGACCTCATTCAAAATGACAGACAGGCAGACGCGTTGTATGTTGTATGTTGGCAATACCGTTTACCATAACATTAACTGATACAATTTCTAACTACTGCGTGCACTTTAAACTTAATGGTGCGGTCCAAAAAATGTTACAATAACATCCCTGCAAACGTCATAAACATAAAATAATTTTAAAATCCTAAGCTTGCTTGTAGCATAATACGATAAAAGATTATGGACTTTCCAATGTCGTACACTCTACGAAGCTGACATTTCTCACTACTTCCGGCGCACCTACCTTAAGTTCTCCTCCTGGGCGCTGGAGTATATCTTGCCATGGGCGGTCTTGAACTCTTCCCACTCGCCGTCCAACAGTGGACTCAGCGGGGCGGCGAGCATCAGACCCAGCACAGTCACCAACAGCACAGCGACGAGGAGCATCATGGGAGCTTGTAACTGAAGGTGTGGAGTGTATAACACTACAGAGTATAAAACAACGCGGATCGATTTGGGAATAAGTCAGTTTATCACTTAAATATTTATACAAAACGGTTATCAACAGAATTGAAAAATTGTGGCTTTTTATGAGACAGATAGATAAATATAGTGAATTACTGTAATCGTCGTGCGAAGTTGTTCAATCTTTAAAACCAAATACATGCATAACATAGGTGCAGTGTTTAACCGCTTCTGGTTTAATAAGTCCAAACTCGAAACATTGCTTCAATGTAAATTATAAGTTACATATATATATTATTTGCTTATTCTTACCGTTTCTGTATTCACAACATGAGTGGTTATAGTTGCCGACTCTTCTGCTTATATACTGTTACCCTTGGCAGCCATGTGACGATAGCACGAGACCTCCATGCGCCAGTCGCGCGCATCCAGCTGACGGCCTTCGATGTTCCAGCAGCCCGCCTTACCAACCACGGGTTAGCAAGCAGTCACCGGTTCTTTATCAAGAAATAGAACACGGACGCTTCAATGTTTAAATTAGCTCTCAGATAACAGTTATAATGATTAGATCGAATAGGTTTGTTCGCTGTAACCTGAGAAAACAGAAAATGTCTGTTAAGAGCTGTTTTCATATAGTGGTGTTGATTTGTAAATGTTGACATTTCGGAGAGGATCGCTGTATATTTCACATATCGTAATACTGTGATGTGTTATTTTAATTTTTAGCACATGTCGATGTTTCAAACCTCGAGATTATGAAAATGAAAGTAAAGATTTGATATAAACATCTGAAAGTAGTAGGTCACTGCCACAAAAGAACGATAAAGAAGATGCGATGACACAAATGTGAAAACACGACGACAAAAAACGCAACGAAAGTACGCTGAAGAAGATTTGATTAAATCTCGCGCTTTCGTCTGCGTTTTTGCATTATTGCCATCACGCAATTTCGTGATCTTGTGTTTTTGCCTTCTCTTGCATGCGCAAAATCCATGGCTGGCAGCATAGAGAATATATATTAAGAAATATAATTATATTTTATTCTGATGTTTACCTGAATAACAAGTCGCAAATAGAAGCAACAATAACAACAACAACAACAACAATAAAAAATAATGAGAAGAAGAAGAAGAAGAAGAAGAAGAAGAAGAAGAAGAAGAAGAAGAAGAAGAAGAAGAAGAAGAAGAAGAAGAAGAAGAAGAAGAAGAAGAAGAAGAAGAAGGTATTATAGGTAGGAGGAGGAGTATGAGGTGGAAACACAGAAAGGCAACGACTTCGTCTTTGAATCTTCGTCATTGGGTATTTGCGATTTGGTTTTTTTTATTCAAAAGCGAAAATGAAGATGAACACTATGAATAAAATAAGCAAACATGACAGAGATAAATTAAGAATTTTTCCTAACGGGCAACAGCTTAATTTTTTATTTTTAAAGGGACATACCTGCGATATTTAAATAAAAATACACATATTTTCACGTATGTACCGGTTTACATTTAGTAAGTATGATGTATTGGTGAACTGGTAAAAAAAACATATCTACACTCAAACATAAATTTATCCGATATACGTTTCCCCATGGGTTTCGGGTCCGGAATAGCTAGTATAGCAATAGGGCACACTCTCATTGGAAGAAATCTTCTATAACGGAAATAGACAAGTCTAAATATTACTTACAGGTCCAGAACCTAACTCATATTGAATTTTCAATAAATATGTACAGGTCAGAAAATACATTTAAAAGGTTTATGTAAAACCATCTTCGCCTGTGGTCCCTTTGTGACAAAGGCCGCACACCGGTTTCCTCCAGACGTCTAGGTTATGGGCGAGTCTATCGTGCTGCCCGAAGTTTTGCCCATCTGTTAAGCATCTTCCTATAAGTCGCGGCGCTAGGTGTTTCTAGGCCGCCCTAAGTCGCGGCGTATGTGTTTCTAGGCCGCCCTCTCTTCCTTTTCCATTGGGTTCAAGGTGAGAGATTGCTATGTCGTTTATGGTGTGTCCATCGCAAATGTATCTAAGATTGTCTTCTTGTTCGTCTCCATAGTTCTTCGTTGGAGATTTTTTCCGGCCAGCGGCTCTTGACAATCTTCCTGATAAAGTGTTATTGAAGACATGTATTTTCTTTATGGTAGTGACAGTGGTTCTCCATGTCTCTGTTCCAAAGAGGAGTATTTGCTTCACGATGGTATTGCAAAGCCTACTCTTGGTGATGATGCCGATTGCACTGGATCCCCAGATGTTATTCAGCTGATGAAAGTTTGTTCATTCTTTACCGATCCGGGTTCCGACGTCTGCGTCCGTTCCTTCGTGGTTATCCAAAATGCTGCCGAGATACTAGTAGGTGAAGCTATCCATCTTCTCCATCGCCTCGCCTTGGACTGTGATGGGTGTGTCGTAAACTCTGCCAAGGACGGTCCCAAGCCCGCGCTGAAAAAGGAGGAGGGTTGGGCGTAGGGCTAGCTATCTTAGCCTGTTGAAACCTTATTGCTACAGAAACGCTGAACATGTAAATAAATATAAAGCTATAATCATCATAAAGAAACATAAGGTATTTTGTAACAATATTAATCAAATAGGAATATCTTCATATGGTCAATGAAATAAAAAAGTGTTAAAGCTTTAATATGCATTCTGGAATATCGTGCAACACCAGTTTTGACCGGTTAATGCTTAATACTGTTTGTACAACTTAATAGTAATAATATTAATTTAATATTGCACAACATTATTCACATTTATTGCCGACTAACTGTACTGGCTTCTAAGTACTTATGCTGTTTGAAAAGAATGCAGGAACCGCCATGTAGATAACACAATGGCATAGGAAGTCATAGAAGGCTGCTATGTCAATGTACACGTTTTGCAAAAATCAACATTAACAGTAGTTATATTGTTTTTAAGCAAAATGTGCCAGAATAAAGTAAAGTATAAGCATGTCATTAACGAGTATTCAAGACAGTCTATCGCCCTTGAAGCATTCGGTGTTGTGTATAGATGAATGGATGGCGGGGTATAAATCTGTAGATATCTCCACTGTATGGAGATATAGTGACATGGTCCGCTTTTCGTACGATGTGGCTGAGATAAACGTATTCCGGTTAGTAGGACTGTTTATATTACGATATTTTTTGTCCAACTTGTTTGTTTGTGTTTGCTTCTTTGCAGGCTTGTCGCAGACTCATATCGACAATATGTAGGGATTGAAGTGCAACAATAAGCCGCCCTCATTGAACAGCTCGATAGTTCATGTTATATACTAGTACGGAAATATAATTAGCATTATACCATTCATCATTGTAGCGACAGAAAAGTAATTATATGACATGACACATTTAGTGACAGAGCGGATGTTTGACTATTTGGTACAAGAAAGGTATTGTATTCAAATATGGCTTCAGAGAAGCTGTCAGTTAAGTTTAAACCTATTTATTTTAGCTCGATTGCATCGAAAGCCTAAGGACTATATTAGCGCTCTTGAGTCCGTTTCCTGGGCCTAGGAACCAGTACTTGGTGTCTTTGGGGGAGATCTAAAGAACGCTCTCACGGTGGGTATCGAACCCATAACCTCCCAGTCGCTAGGCGGGCACCATAGACATTGCACCACGGCGACCTAAAGCTATTATACGAATGCAGTGTCATAAAGGTTGTTATATCCTTGTGGTTTCACAGAGCTTGTTAAACCCATGTAGTGTCAGTTGATGTACCCGTGTTGCGTCAGAGTTGTTTTACATCAGTGGTGTAGAAATTGTGATACAAGTGTGGTGTCCTCAAAAGTGTAATGCATATATGCTATCAGATTTTTTTAACTTTTTTTTACACCCTTGTTGAGTCTAAGAAATTGTATTACCACTGTGGTGTCACGGTTGTTTTTATACTAATATGGTGTAATATAAATTGCTATACCCATTAAATGTCAGAAAATAGTATATACTTACTAGTGTAATAAAAGATGTAATACTAATATACTGTAAGAGACGTTTTAATACCGATATGTTGTCGGACAGGTTACAATACCCAATGTTGCGTCAGAGAAATTGCAATAACAATGAAATGTCAGAAAACTTGTTATATCGATGTGGCATCAGAGGCGTTGTTATACTTAAGTGGTATCAAAGAGGATGTTTATACCCGTGTGTTGTTAGAAAGTTGTGGAAAAAAGGGGTTGTCTGTTAAACTGTAACACGCATGTAGTGTCAGAGAAGTTGTTATACTTGTGTGGTATCAAAGAGGTTATAATCCCAAGGGGCGTGAGAAATGTTATTATACCCATGTTGTGTCAATAACTTACTAAAATACAATAAGACAGGAACAACCTCTAAAGAGATGTTGTACATAAGATTCGGTCAATTTTGAATAAATAATGTCTGAAATCTTATTGCAAAAAAAGAATACACCAAACTTTTATAATCCAATATAACTCTCCGATTGTTTCATAAACAACCAACAAATGTGTTTGTCAGAAACACTATGTCCCCTTCTGTGCCGCTTTAATTTTTTTTTACCTTTGACCTTGAAGGGTGACCTTGACCTTTCACCACTCAAAATGTGCAGGTCATTGAGATACGCATGCATGCCAAATATCAAGTTGCTATCTTCAATATAGCAAAAGTTATTGCAAAATGTTAAAGTTGGAGCAAACAAACCAACAGACAGACCAACAGACTGGGCAAAAACAATATGTCCCCCACTATAGTCAAAGTCAATTCCATAAAAAAAAACAATTCAGATGGACAGACAAGGCAGCAACAATACTCATCTGTTTAAGGAAGAATAAAATACAATTAAATCATTTCACACTTTCTATTCTTTATTCAAGAATTTAACAGACCAATAGTGGTAGCAATTAATATGTAACATACTTTGGAAATTTATGTAAATAACGCTTAATTCATACCATGGTCTATTATGAAAAACAATAACACATATCATTTTAACATGTTTCATAATTGATATAACTGTTCTTAGCATATATAACTGACACAAAATACAATAGCAAGTTAATCTATCAAGTTAATATGTCAAGTATGTAAAAGTGACAAAATACAATTGCAAGTTAACCCTTTAAGCGCTGGAACCGAATTTTAAAGGCCTTTGCAAACAGTTTGGATCCAGATGAGACGCCACAAAACGTGGCGTCTTATCAGGATCCAAACTGTTTGCTATTCTGATAGTATTCTTTGAAAAAATTCTAAGAAAATGCTAATTTTACAAATTCAGCAGACGACATTTTAGCAGACTACAAATTTCCCAGCATGCAAAGGGTTAATATATCAAGTATGTGATATAGGTCTGGAGAAGGAAAGCACAGTGGGGATGTTAGCACTGTGGGATTCGCATTATCAGAGACGTAGATCTGCGTCTCTGTCATTATCCATGATGAAAGTGTTTCTGTATGGGCCTAGCTCATATCTGAACAGTGTTATTTCAGTTATGAATCTGCATAAGTGTACACTAATAAAGGGTTATAATTTCCCCAAATGAGACCATACAACCATGCATAACTCTATAGAGGGGAGGGTAGCTCTTGGTCAGACTGCTATATTAATGTGTAATTCTGTAAACCACAAATTTCAACTAGAGTACTGGACAAAATATGTCGTCTGCAAATAGCAGCAGTAATCACTCTGTGAGGCTCAGGAAAGTGCTTTCAACTTATGGAAATAAAAATGCTTTCAACTTATTGTTGGCTTTACATTTAGTTCATCATTTATTTAAACTGCATATCAAAATTTTGGCGTATATTCATAATTGATTGCCAGGCCACATAATCTCCTGTGCAATATATAAAACAAACACATAGAATTGTAAGAGGTATTACAATAAAACACTTGTCTGGAAATCAGCTACAGGTGTCAGGCATGCATGGGCTGGGTTAAGTGCAAAGCTGCAATATTTAAAGTTTCGTTGCTTAAAATCTGCACGCATCCATGGCAACAATCATACATAATTCAAATCTTAAGGAGAACAGAGAAACACTAAAGTCTAGGATATAATGCCTCAATGAAATATTTTATTTTTTTTTGAAATAAACATTCTTACCATATATTCTATCATTTCATATCAAAAATCTCACATTTATAAGCAATACGGACACATAACAAATACCTGAGTCTTGCTCTGGATAATGGGGCTTGATGCGTGTGCGCAAAGTGTTGTCCCAGATTAATCAGGCTAATCAGGGATGACATTTTCTGCCAAAACTGGACTTTTGCAAACTGCACGGGCTTATTTGGGACTTTGACCCTTAACGCACATGCATAAGGCCCCATTTTTTCAGAGCACAGCTAATTTATAAGACACACAGACAGTGCATACGTGTAGACTGCTACTCGTCAATGTGTACACACAGACAGTGCATACGTGTAGACTGCTACTTGTCAATGTGTACACACAGACAGTGCATACATGTAGACAGCTACTCGTTAATGTGTACACACAGACAGTGCATACATGTAGACAGCTACTCGTAAATGTGTACACACAGACAGTGCATACATGTAGACAGCTACTCGTCAATGTGTACACACAGACAGTGCATACATGTAAACAGCTACTCATCAATGTGTACAGACAGACAGTGCATACATATAGACATATACTCATCGATGTGTACACACAGACAGTGCATACATGTAGACATCTACTCATCGATGTGTACACACAGACAGTGCATACATGAAGACATCTACTCATCAATGTGTACACATAGACAGTGCATACATGTAGACAGCTACATGTAAATGTGTACACACAGACAGTGCATACATGTAGACAGCTACTCATCAATGTGTACACACAGACAGTGCATACATATAGACATCTACTCATCGATGTGTACACACAGACAGTGCATACATATAGACATCTACTCATCGATGTGTACACACAGACAGTGCATACATGTAGACAGCTACTCATCAATGTGTACACACAGACAGTGCATACATATAGACATCTACTCATCGATGTGTACACACAGACAGTGCATACATATAGACATCTACTCATCGATGTGTACACACAGACAGTGCATACATATAGACATCTACTCATCGATGTGTACACACATACAGTGCATACATGTAAACAGCTACTCATCGATGTGTACACACAGACAGTGCATACATGTAGACATCTACTCGTCGATGTGGAAGACAGGGAACTTTCTGAGCCACCGCTGTACTGTCTCAAACACCATGAAGCTGATCCCAGCAGAGATGGGCCCCTTGATCCAGTTCATGCTTAGCCCCTTGTAGAGGCCCCCCTTGAGCCCCTCACTGCGGTACACACTGAGGGCGGTTCTCAAAATGGTCGTGTAGTCTGCCGAGTGGCCCGTCACACCTGCACACAATGACACAGTATCATCAACATTCTCAAGTGTTCAGATAAACTCGGATGAGATTTGAGTTTCCACTCCACTGGGCGCTGAGCGTGTTGCTCAGCTCACGAATAATCTTAAATCTCTGCTATAGACACATGTACATGTTCTTCCTAAAACTCAAGGTTAAGTCACACTTAAAACCCGAAAACACTTTCTGTTATCACCAAATTTTTGTATGATGGTAAATGATGGTCAACCTTATCTCAGAAATAGACAACAAAAACTCAAAGTTTTGTCATAATATGGATTTAAGTATGTTTGTGGTTCTAGACAAAGGCCCACAACAAAAAGCCAGTGTGAGAAGACAAGGCAGCAACTGGCATGTGGGACATTTAACCACATGTTTACCAGGGCCATTTTTTATATAAACTACTTCTTGTTTGAGACAACAATAAACAATATCAGGTGGGTGTAAACTAACAGTAAACGTCTTCGAAAAAAAAATAACACGAACACAATGGCTGCAAAAATAACATTACCAATTTGTCACTAGGCAATCAACATAAATGAGCCTCGTTCTGGGAAACCTGGCATAGTGCATATGCATCAACACAGGCTTATCAGGGACAACACTTTCCGCATACACTGAATTTTTTTTAAGATTTCCTTTAAACGAAAATTCAATAAAGGCCGGCTGCACAGGCTAATCTGGAACAACACTATGTCAATGCAATAAGTCCAGTTTCCCCAGACCGAGACTCAAATGGACCATTTTCTGTGAAAAGGGGGTTAAATGAATATGCGTAGAAAGTCGTCCCAGATTAGCCTGTGCAGTCCACAAAGGCTTATCAGGGACGACACTTTCCACTTTTATGATATTTTTCGTTTACAGAAACTCTCTTCTTTGCATAAATCCAGTTTAGGCGGAAAGTGTGGTCCCTGATTAGCCTGTGCAGACTGCACAGGCTAATCTGGGACGACACTTTACGCACATGCATTATATCCTCTTTTCACAGAACAAGACTCAAATGATGCACATGAGACCCTCACCTGCAGTCTGCATGCGTCTCCTGACAATGTCCAGTGGGTACGACGTGCACTGACCAAGGATGCCTGCACATGCGCCAAAACACCAGCGAGTGAATGGAGTGGGATCCACACCCATGGAGTAACCTGCAACGATACCACAAATCACAAAGAGTGATGTTACTTCATTTGGCAGCAACAGTAGTCAGTCAACAAGTAATAAAATCTTTGTTGATTCTGGAAATTAATCATTTTTAATTCGCTAGTGATTGAAATAATTTTCTAAAGAATGTCTTGATATCTAAATTGTGATGTAATTTCACTGCTAAAAAGTAAAAAATATCACCAATATTCACTGTTACTTTTTACAGTTTAAAACACTGAATAAAAATCTAAATAACACAGATTTCCCCTATAAATCACAACCAACTTCGTGAACCTGTCTGCACAGATTATGTTAATTTGTTCTCAACACATGTCAATAAGACTTTATTTAATGCTTTCCAGTGGTTTCTAGAGAAATATCGGTGAATTAAAACTAATAATTCACTGTTTCAAACAATGAAAATAAACAGTGAAAATTATCGATAACTTTCGCTGTTATACTGTGAAATGACGTCGTTTTCCATGACATAACGACGAGATAAGTTCAGCAAAAATAAAACAATTATCATTTGTAAGCATTAAATAAAAACGAAATTTGTTGGATTTGGTGAAATATTGATTTTTATTCACTCCTGATCATAGAAAAAGCATAGTAAAAATATTATTTTCTTTGATAACTAGTGAATTAAATTTGATATTCCACCAATTCCAACAAATATTCTCTATTTAATTAGAAAATAAACAAGCAAATTCGTTGAATTGATATCCCCCGCCAATATGCTTCTAGACACAAAAGTTTATACTCGACACTCAGCTAAAAAGCTTTTTTTTAAAATACAAACGGCCATAACTCCGTTATTAAAAGATGGTATACAATGCAATTTGGCTTGCATCATCCTCTTATCCATATATATATACTCATACCAAGTTTCAATGAAATCCGCCAAAGCACATCCAAGATATGGCTCCGGACACAAAAGTGACGGACGGAAGGACGGACAACGCCAAAACAATATCCCTCCGCCTATGGCGCGGGATAATTAACTTTTATTTTACTGTTTATCTGACCACATTTTGCCCATATGTTGTTAGTACAGGATACTTACTTGCATGTTCTTTTTTGAGTGTTTCATATGTGAAAAAGCTAATGCCAGAGTAGATGCAGGAGCCAAGAACAGTTGGAGTGTAGCCTTTCATGAATATCCTCCAGCCCTCTTCCCTCCAAACAGTGCGGAACACAATCAGCAGGTTACCATACCTACAAGAAAGGGTCCGCCAGTGATCATGTACAATGTAAACAAATATATATTCGTCAAGTACAAAGTCACAATGATGATTTTGTCAAGTTTAGTACATGTAAGTGCATCAGACATCACTTAATTTTAATGGAACACTTAACATTATGAATAGAACAGCTGCCTAAAATCTTCCCTGTTAAGGAGAATATTCTGAGTTCTCAAGTAGTGGTGAAAGTGTGTAGGCATGACTCTGTATTAAAACACTTCAAAATCTTCTGAGCAAGCTTGATGATGATGAAACTAAAAATGTGACTTCTTGAGTGCTACCAAGGTTTCAATATATAATTGCCCTTAGCAGCAGCTATGCTTGTTTTACTTTACAGGTAAAACAAAAGACTGATTGTAAAACAGTAGAATTAAGGATAGCTGGATGGATGGACAAGGTCATGGACCTAAAACCTCTGAAAGTCTGAGCAAAATAACAATCAGTGCTGGTAAATTCTATTGGATATGAAGGACTCACCTTTCCTTGGCAGTAACTGCCATGCGAGCCCTTGCGAAGTCTAGTGGATAGGTTAGACTAGTTGCAGTAATACCTGCAAGGGACCCAGCCATGGCTCTCCGTACAGGTGGCAAGTGTCTGAAACCAACATTTACATAGAGAATGTTATACCTGCAAGGGACCCAGCCATGGCACTCCGTACAGGTGGCAAGTGTCTGAAAACAACATTTATATAGTGAATGTTATACCTGCAAGGGACCCAGCCATGGCACTCCATACAGGTGGCAAGTAACATTCATAGTGGACACATACAAATATTGATAATTCTAAAACTTGTGGGAATGTAAATTGATGTTAAATACATCATTTTACCAAAATAATGTGATTTGTCATTGAAAGAAAATGGATATTAAAATACCTCAAATATGAAACATAATTAACAACAAGAGATGTGTTTGTCAGAAACACAATGCCCCCTATTGCACCGCTTTGAAATAAAATTTCAATATATCATTTGGCAGGTTTAGAAATTATCTCCCTTTTATAGCTTATTACTTCCCTTGGATTGTATTTTTTTACTTTTGACGTTGAAGGATGACCTTGACCTTTCACCACTAAAAATGTGCAGCTTCATGAGATACACATGCATGCCAAATATCAAGTTGACATCTTCAAAAAAGCAAAAGTTATGGCCAATGATAAAGTTTTCGGAAGGATGGACGCACGGACTGACGGACAGTTCAACTGCTATTTGCCACCCTACCTAGGGCATAAAAATTAATAATTGTTGTAAAACAAAGTTTGAGTGAGCTCTGAATCGTTTTTAAAGAGGAGTCAAAAACTCAAGCTTCGAGACAAACGTTTGGATGGACAGATGGACAATTGCAATCCTGAATGCCTCCCTCTCTTTGTGGAGGCATTGCAACTCAAACACATTATTTGTAAAAGTAGATTCTTCATGCACATGATCAGTGAGCAAACAGCAGATATGTTACCTACTTCTTGTTGCTACCCTTGTTAAAAAGCAGCTTATACTGCTCATGTGCCGAGTACTGGATGGCAGCGTATGGTACAACCCTCACCATGGTGGCTGAGTTGCCCCGCCACAGCGCCCGGAATCCCTCTGTCTGGTATACCCGCTTGATGAACTCCACCGCCCTCCTGGGAGAAAACTTTTGATCGGAGGCTGCAACATAACAAAGGGTTCAGTAGTGTGGCAGTATCCCAATGTAGTGAAAGCTGTTGGTGATCGCAGTGCACAACTTCACAAGGTTATCACATCCTTCACTACAAAACTAAGATGGATCTAGAACTTAACATAGAAGTGAAAAATATCCCCCCCCCCCCCCAATACCACATGAAGCAATATTTAGAATGTTGCAACAGTGAAAAATTGGACCATTTGACTTGGCCAGTTTTGACTGCAGTGTCACCAATGGCTTAAAAAAAACTACATTTATATCATTATACAGTGAGTATAAATCAGTGATATCATCAAAGGATTGCAGCATAATTGCACAGCAGTGGAAGACTTACTTTGGAAGTTGATTTTAGTTCTGTCTAGAGGAGCAATGGTAGTTTTAGCAATCGCCCCTGCCAGGCCCCCAGCCATTAGAGACGTGAGGATTTTGTGTCTGTTGGACACCTGCAATAGGATATCAGTACATGTACACTACCACTGTGAGATCAATGGAATATGAAATTAAAACACATTCACTACCACAGTACATCAGTGGAATTAAATTACTATACATGCACAACATCAGTGGAATGGGAAATAAATACACATACACTACCACAGCCCATCAAAGGAATGGTAAATAAAACACACATACACTACCACAATTACACTAGTGGAATGGTAAATAAAACATATACACTACCACCAGTAAAAAAGTGAAATGGTAAATGAATTCACAAACACTCTCACAATCACATCAGTGTAATGTTAAATAAAAAACATACACTTCCACAATTACACCAGTAAAATAGTAAATAAAACACAAACACTACCATAATTACACCAGTGTAATGGTAAATAAACAGACATACACTACCACAATTATACCAGTGTAATGGTAAATAAAACCCATACACTACCGCAATCACACCAGTGGAATGGTAAATAAAAAACACATAAACTACCACAATCACAACAGTGTAATGGTAAACAAGAGACAAAATTGTCACAAAACCAGGTTTTCAACTCAAATTGTGACCTTGACCTTGGAGATATTGACGTAATTCTTTCCCGCGACACACCGTCCAATGATGGTGAACAAACGTGCCAAATGATTATAAAATCTCACAATGATTGACATAGTTATGGCCCAGACAAAAAAGTGTGACCTTGACCTTGGAGATATTGACGTAATTCTTTCGCGTGACACACCGTCCAATGATGGTGAACAAATGTGCCAAATGATTTTAAAATCTCACAATGAACGACATAGTTATGGCCCGGACAAGCTTGTTCCGCCCGCCCGCCAGCCCGCCCGCCAGCCGACATTCGCCAATCTAATAACCAGTTTTTTTTCTTCGGAAAACCTGGTTAATAAAACACATACAATACCAAAATTACACCAGTGTAATGGTAAATAAATACACATCCACTACCACAATTTCACCAGTGTAATGGTAAATAAACAGACATACACTACCACAATAAAACTACACAAGTGTAATTGTAAATAAACACACATACACTACCACAATTACAAAAGTGGAATGGTAAATAAACAGATATACACAACCACAAGAACACCAGTGTTTTGGTAAATAAAACCCATACACTTCCGAAATCACAACAGTGGAATGGTAACGAAATACACATACATGTACACTACTACAATCACAACAGTGGAATGGAAAAATCCTTATTATTATGTTGTTTTTAAAATGATTTTACAGAATTGCAAAAAAAATAGGACATGTTATAGTTGTCTCTAACCAGCAAAAACCTTAATCAATTCAATATTTTGCATTACCTTTATGTTGAAAAGACATCTGATCTCTTAAACATGAACATAGGCAAACATAAAGGGAGGCAAACATAAAGTGAGGAACACTGGAAGGTTACTAACATATAACTAATAACCAGGCCTTTTTTCGTTCAAAATACGGACAAGGTGTACCTTCTGGTTGATATGGTGTTCCTCGTGGTGAAAGTGTTCTCCATTACCGTTGATGTGGGGATGACTAGACCTTAGGAATATCTGACCCCGCCTTCTGACTGAAACTCCTGCAAAACACACACAAACACAGCTACATGTAGCTGGGAAAACCAGCAGATAAATGGTCCTGTATACAATAAGAATGAGATACTTAACATGGAATGTAACAATTAGAAGTTTAAAACAAGAGCTGTCACCATAGTATGACATATGCCACCTACATGTATAAACGCTTTGATAGAAGTTATGAGCATTTTTCGAAACCAAAACGCAGATTTCGAAACCTCAACGCCGACCCAAAGTTAAAGGTCAAGGTCACGGGGGTCAAAAAAAATTTGCGTAAGAAATGGTCTTGTCCATATTCACATGCATACCAAATATGAAGGTTATATCTCAAGGGACATAGAAGTTATGAGCATTTTTCGAAACCTAAATGCAGATTTTGAAACCTAAACGTAGACGCCAAGTTCAAGGTCAAGGTCAAAGGGGTCAAAATGTTTGTGCGTATGGTAAGGCCTTGACTATATACACATGCATACCAAATATGAAGGTTTTATCTCAAGGGACATAGAAGTTATGAGCATTTTTCGAAACCTAAACGCAGATTTCAAAACCTAAACGCGGACTCTAAGTTCAACGTCAAGGTCACAGGGGTCCAAGTTTGTGTGCATATGGAAAGGTCTTGTCCATATAGACATGCATATCAAATATAAAGGTTATATCTCAAGGGACATAGAAGTTATGAGCATTTTGAGAAACCTAAACGCAAAGTGTGACAGAAGGACAGATGGACAGACAGTCCGATCACTAGAATATAAAAAAGATGAAATGTCTTAATTTGAGAAAATAAGTTTTTAATCTTAACTATTCCCAGAAAAATGTGAATAATTGTATCATTGTTTTTTGCTTTCAGTAGCTTCAGAACGCATGGACTATTAAATAATCCACTACTTGGTAACAGTGACAGAAATATCTTAATTGCCGCCTTTGGCCTTTTCATGTACATGTAATGAGTTAACAACAAACATACACAAATACAAGTTTGTACCTGTATTAATGGCGCCATGACCTGTGACAATGTTGGCATTGAGGTTTTCTCCAGTCAGATGACTGGACAGTTGACCATTGGACGTGTCTGTTCCACTAAGTGGTGGGTCTTTTTCAGCAGCATGCACAACAAAATTACTTTTTAGGAGGTAAAATACATGGAGTAATATCCATTGAGAGTCTGAAGAATTATATCCTGCTAAAGATGACTTTATTTGCTCGGATAAATGTCCTAGTACATCTGGATCCTCACTTTTTTGTTTAGGTGATATTCTGGTATGATCACTATCAAAATTTGTATCTTTATCAAGAAAAGAAAGTTCAGTGGAAGACCATGGTGACATTTCATGACCACATTGTGGATACATTGAACATTGGGCTTCATTTGGCTCATTTTGTTGGCAAGTATGCTGGCATGCACCATGATCAGCCCTCCTCAATTCTGACCACCTGGCATCAATGCGGGCCCACGATGTAAGATCTCTAGCACTCAGCAAGGTCTTAGAGCCCGTGTCAGCTGCACTCATGTCTGCCATATCCACATTGCTTGTGGGACAACCCATCTGTCTACGCTGACTATCAGTCACCTGACCTCCTGACCAGCAGTGCTCCTGTCCAGAATGAAACAGCTCTGACCATCTCCTGCCTGGGAACATAATTTCCTTTCCTTAAACCAGCTGCCCAGGGGTGGTGGAAATCCTTTTGTTTTTAAAGCTAACTGTCTCATAACAGACTATCTATAACAAATAGAAATTAAACAAATCCACTATGTCTTCTGTTACTTGTTTCGTATTTCTATAAGTTCAGCACAGGTTCCTGGAAAACACAAAAACACATGGTCCATGACAAAAAAAAAATGCGTACATATTTTTCAATTAAATGTAGAATACAAAACAATATTTTAGGTAGTATTTATTGTATCATTTTTACTAGTTTTTTTACAAGGGTTTGACAGACTCTTTATTCTTTTGACCATTCTATGTTATTTATGTATTTACTCATCTTCTTGCTTGTTATTGGATTGTAAATTGTAAATAGAGTTATTTTGAGGTAATAATTTTTAATGCTTTGCTGTTCAACTTCTGTGAGAGGTTGAAGAGGAAACCGGACTGTAACACCAAATACAGAGAAAATACAGTCTTACATGTACCATAATACAAACACAAAACACACACATTCAAAATCAATCATACACAATTACACTTAAATTTATTACTTTAACAACATAAGGAATAATGAAATATTGTAGTTAAAACCACTCACTTTTAAAATAAGGTATAATTAACATTATTATTAATTAACATGTTTTATTTCAAAACTTACTTTCTTATGATTTAAAAATGACAAATAATCCATTCTATTACCATAAAACAATAATATATTTGAAACTTAAATAAAAAAAATATTTGATTGAAAGTTGAAGTTGCATCTTACTGAAACGTTAAATAGAGGCTGAACTGAAGATGCAAATAGGTGATGTTGATACATGTATTTAATCAAATTGGATCTTATCAGCATGTGATTAAACAGTTAAGACAAGCTAATGTATTAATACAGTCTGTGCCTTGACTGGATTTAAAGTGGTTTAGAAGATAATCCAACATGCACAAACATTTACCTAGGGTCAAAATGCATCTCAAGATGAATTTATAATGGGTCGTTATGACGTGCTTTGCATGAAAATTATGAGTCCAACTTACCAAGCTAATAATATTTTCTTTTATTGTGGGGTAAAACCCATCATCAGTGATACTTTTGAGCTTTGTATTTTACAGATATTCATTGCATTTCAATTGGGAAAAAATAGCACGAAAAAAATGCCTTTATGAAAATGTTTCAATATTAAGACAATTATAAAAAGAAGTATTCCAATTGCGTGATAAAGTGCATTTTAAAATTTACATTATAAACTGCTGCTTAATTTCTTCTTACAATCAAGATATAATAAAATTAAATAATTAATATAATTTCATGTGCATGTTAAGCTTGCAAGAATTGAAACATTTCCTTTTTTTCCAGTAAATGATTTTTTTAAAATTAAATATCATATGGGGAAAACATTAAAATATACAAGGGCTGTTTGTAAAACACGCATGCTCCTAAAATGGGCTGTAAGTTGTAGTGGCAGCCATTGTGTGAATACGTTAGAGTATAATTGGCAATTTTAAGAAGATTCATGAGTTATTATCCGGAAATTATTTTCCTGTTTCAAGTCTCTGTGACATTGACATTTGACCTAGAGTACTGAAAATCAATAGGGGCCTTCTGTCAGTCATGACCAATGTCCCTATGATCTTTCCTGATCCCAGACTTAAGCGTTCTTGAGTTATCATCCAGAAACCATTTTACTGCTTCGAGTCACTGTGATTTTGAACTTTGACCTAGTGACCTGAAAATCAATAGTGGTCATCTGCCGGTCATGACAAATGTCCCTATGAACTTTCCTGATACCAGGCCTAAGTGTTCTTGAGTTATCATCCTGACACCATTTTACTGCCTCAAGTCACTGTGACCTTGAACTTTGACCTATAGTCCTGAAAATCAATAGGGGTCATCTGTCAGTCATGACAAATGTCTCCATGAACTTTCCTGATCCTAACCCTAAGCATTCGTGAGTTATCATCCAGAAACCTTTTTACTGTTTCATGTCTCTATGACCTTGACCTTTGACCTAGAGTACTGAAAATTAATAGGGGTCATCTGTCAGTCATAATAAATGTCCCTATGAACTTTCCTGATCCAAGGATTAAGCGTTCTTGAGTTATCATCCAGAAACTATTTCTAGTCACTGTGACCTTGAACTTTGACCGAGTTACCTGAAAGTCAATAGGGGTCAGGGCTTTCCTTTGACCCGAGCTCCCGGGTTCTGACGCTTGAAAATTACAGACGACCCCTTTTTGACTCTTGAGAAAATTACGTCATGCGTCACATTTGACCCGGGGGAATATACCGACTTGCGTCGACGAGATCAAAAGTTGTTAAGACGAAGCGATAATTGGCTCGGGGCGGAGTATCTCATTTAGCACACGCTAATCGTAAACGCCCGTTTCCAATCATCGAAGCACAAGTCCACCCAGTAGGCGGAGTTTGGTTAATTAAGAAATCTGGTATTGACCAATTAAAACACTGCTGGTTCGATGACGCGTGTATTAACTTTCCATTATTTATCATAGCGTTTGTTATCAGCTGTTTGCGGAAAAGACTTGTAATAAACCCACCTAGTTGCAATAATCCAACTCCCAGCTATTGACCCTCTGAGCTGTGCGTATGTACTCATAAAAGCTCAGAGCATTTAAGAAGAACTATAAACCCACCAAAACAGAATGGACTCATCCGCGTCCGTTATAATAATATTCAATATAAAATAATAACATCCATATCCACAGAACACCGTAAAGCATATTTTGAGATATTTCCAGAGTATGGCAGAATGTATTTCCAAAGCTGAATGCACCCATCACTGTTTTACTTCATGATTGCTCAGTTCAAAGACGCGTGAAAGTTATGCTGGCCTCTACAACGTCAAATTACACGCTTTGCATCAAAGTTGCTAAAAATAACTATAGAACCGATATAACTGACCTTGTGGCAAAGTGACCATTTTTGCATGAGCTAATTGATTACAAAATACATGTAGGCGTAATAATTGACCGTTTGAGAAGGCATAGAAAACGGCGTGTTTGTCGCACGTCTTCAGTGAAGATAGCACATGAAATAATTAAAGGGCGTCGGAATTTTTGATGGGATTAAATACGGAGGCACCTTTATCGGCGAGTAGAAATAATTTCCTTTTATAGTTTACCGATTTATATAGGCTATTGTGTTTAGGTACCACCCGTATGTTGTTTTTTTTTGTGATAGCCAGCGGAAATGGGTTTTTTTCACATTTTGTATTTCATTCTTAATTTAATAGCCACGCGAAACGGTCAAACAAAGTTATTGAATAAAGTGTAATTGTGCAAAGTGTAATTGTGCTTGTGCATTCGGATAATGTCGCAGAGAAACCTTTTCGAATTCGGAATCGGTAGTAACTCTGAAAGTGTGTGTAAGACGCCAACGACAAAGCGTACTTTAGATCTAAATGACAGTGCTCCTAACACCCCCAAACGTGCGAAAGAAGAACATATGACATATAACTCTGCTGTATACATGAAGTTAATGTTGTATTAGAATACATGTTTTGTATTTATTAATCATTGAAATATTGTGTTTAAATGCATAGTGTTGTAGTGACAGTAAAATGTAAGAAATAAATGTTAACATACATGTATCTTTTAATTTGTTGCTTTTTAACCAGGTTTTCCGAAGGAAAAAACTGGTTATTAGATTGGCGAATGCGGGCGGGCTGGCTGGCTGGCTGGCTGGCGGGCTGGCTGGCTGGCTGGCGGGCTGGCGGAATAAGCTTGTCCGGGCCATAACTATGTCGTTCATTGTAAGATTTTAACATCATTTGGCACATTTGTTCACCATCATTGGACGGTGTGTCGCGCGAAATAATTACGTCGATATCTCCAAGGTCAAGGTCACACTTTGAGTTCAAAGGTCAAAAATGGCCATAAATGAGCTTGTCCGAGCCATAACTATGTCGTTCATCGTCAGATTTTAAAATCATTTGGCACATTTGTTCACCATCATTGGACGGTGTGTCGCGCGAAATAATTACGTCGATATCTCCAAGGTCAAGGTCACACTTTGAGTTCAAAGGTCAAAAATGGCCATAAATGAGCTTGTCCTGGCCATAACTATGTCATTCATTGTGAGATTTTAAAATCATTTGGCACATTTGTTCACCATCATGGGACGGTGTGTCCCACGAAAGAATCACGTCAATATCTCCAATGTCAAGGTCGCCACGACTAAAAATAGATTTAAAAAAAAACTTACAAAGGGGGTTAATTTTTTTTGGTCATTTCAAAAGTTCAGTTTGAGTTTTCTCCCTTTATCAGATTTTTTTTTCACAATGAAAACCTGGTTTTGTGACAATTTTGTCCCTTGTTATATATTATATCTCAGTAATTTGCTTAAATTGCAAAAAATCATTGACTCTCCTGCGTCATTATTAGGACTCTCAGAAGTTTGATTTTGACTCTTGAAAATATGGTCCCAAGAGTCCTTGACTCTTGAGATTTGAGGTGTAAGGAAAGCCCTGGGGGTCATCTGCTGGTCATGACCAATGTCCCTATGAACTTTCCTGATAGCAGGCCTAAACATTCTTGAGTTATCATCCCGAAACCATTTTACTTATTCAGGTAACTGTGACCTTGACCTTTGACCTAGTGACCTGAAAATCAATAGGGGTCATCTGCCAGTCATGATCAATGTACCTATGAACTTTCCTGATCCCAGGCCTAAGCGTTCTTGAGTTATCATCCGGAAACCATTTGGTATTTATATCCTGAAGTGGGGTATTTTCGACAGTGTAAGGCTTCTATTGATTTACTCTCAATTTATTTACAATCCAAAAGGAAGCAAAAAAAAGAATGTTTGTTATTCAAAATAATTATATTACCAACAAAAATTTACAAAAAACAAGACTATTGCCAAGCAATATATGTCCCCTACCGGCTCCACCATTGTCAGAATATTTTTTTATATATATTTGTTGCCATAGCAACCAGAATTTTTGACGTAGGAACAAAATGAAATGACATGCATAATGTCCTTATTGCCATCTATCCATGTTTCAAGTTTCATGAAAAAATATTAAGAACTTTGAAAGTTATCGCAGGATACAGAAAAGTGTGACAGACAGACTGACAGACGCACAGAGCGCAAACCAAAAGTCCCCTCCGGTGAAACCGGTAGGAGACAAAAACTGTTTATACATTTAAGTGTGTTTACTTTTAAACAAAATGAATGTCACTCACTGGGCATGTTCTGTACATCATGCGCACAGATTGTGTCATGCAACATTTTCTGGGAATCGATAAAGTTAAAGAATTTTCATTAAAATAAATCAAATAAATGAAAGTGTTGTGTTTACAGAGTGGCGCAGTGGTCTGCAGTTTATGTGCAAGTTCAATGAAGAGAACCGAAAAAAATGCATAAATAGGCATACAATTTGATTATTTCAGTTGAAGTAATATTTTGAAAAGTAATTAAACTGTTTTTTCCTTATTTTAGTCGTGTCTGTAATTATTTTCAAGCATAGTAATGTAAAACATAAATAAAACAAAATACTCGGAGTGCATGCGTGTGAAACCCGTACGAAATTTTGGGGCGGAAATGGGACGGAAATGAGGCGGAATTGGGACGGAAACTATTGTTTCCGGCCGGAAGAGAGGTGGATTTTGATTTCCGACCCAAAAAGACCATGTCTCTTGATTTTTTTCCAAGCGGATTAGCAATTCCGGGCGGAAATAAGACTCAGGCGGAAGTTCATACATTTCTCTGGGGTGGATTTTCTGACTTAGGAAATTAACTCTGGCGGAATTTCATACTTATACATTTCTCTGGGGCAGAATGTTGGACTTAGAAAACTATTGATACAGAATTTCCAAATGGGACTTTAAGATAATTTAACAAGGTTTTACTATAGCCATATAAGGAAAATAGCCCCGCCCCGTGGTGGCCATGTTTTTCAACAAACCGGCATCATTTTTGAACTCGTCCAAGATATTATTGGGATGAATCTTCTGACCGAGTTTCATGAAGATCGGACTATAAATGTGGCGTCGAGAGTGTTAACAAGATTTTAGTAGCAAACGTAACCATTTTCGATCTCATCCAAGATATCATTAAGACAAATCTTCTGACCATATTTCATCAAGATTGGACAATAAATGTGGCCTCTAGAGTGTTAACAAGGTTTTACTAAAGCCATATAAGGAAAAATGCCCCGCCCCCTGGCGGCCATGTTTTTAAACCAACCGGCATCATTTTCGAACTCATCAGGCCTTTTCCGCTCCATTTTGGGAAAACGCCACACTGGAATTTTGGGAATTTTGTGTTGTGAAAAACCCCATTTTGGGAAAAAAAATAATCGCAAAACTGGCTCAATTGGGAAAAATAATCGCATGTAAATAGTGTTTCTTATATTTCAAAAAGCCGTTAACTGGTAAATAACGACTATTTTGATAACATATTATTAAAATTTTACAAAATATTATAAACATGTGTGATAAGTGCTGTTGTTTTTTTTTATCTGATTTTGGGGAAAAGGCCTGGCCTTTTTTGGGGTGAAAAAAATCGGGGGAAATTAAGGAAAGTCTTAAATAATCAATTAAACATATATTACTGTTTTTAAAACAAATTAAAGACAACAGATAATTTAATTATGCAATATTTTTATATTTTCTTCACTGGATGAGCTTAACTTATATATTTAAAGGTTTAAAGGTTGTTTTTTTTTGGGGGGGGGGGGGGGGGAATTGGGAATTGGGAATTTTTTTTTCAATAGGGAAAAAACCAACCAGATTTGCATTGGGAAAGGCCTGCTCGTCCAAGATATTATTGGGATGAATCTTCTGACCAAGTTTCATGAAGATTGGACAATAAATGTGGCCTCTAGAGTGTTAACAAGATTTTACTATAGCCATATTATAGCCATATCAGGAAAAATGCTCAGCCTCTTGGCAGCCATGTTTTTCAAGCAAAGGTTACCATTTCTGAACTCATCCAAGATATCAGTGGGACAAATCTTCTGAGCAAGTTTCATGAAGGTCGGAAAATAAATGTGGCCACTAGAGTGTTAACAAGGTTTTACTATAGCCATATAAGGAAAAATGCCCCGCCCCCTGGCGGCCATGTTTTTCAACCAACTGACATCATTTTCGAACTTGTCCAAGATATTATTGGGATGAATCTTCTGACCAAGTTTTATGAGGATCGGACAATAAATGTGGCCTCTAGAGTGTTAACAAGATTTTTCTATAGCCATCTATAGCCATATGAGGAAAAATGCCCCGCCCCTTGGCAGCCATGTTTTTCAAGCAAACGTAACCATTTTTGAACTCATCCAAGATATCATTGAAACCAATCTTTTGACCAAATTTCATGAAGATTAGACAATAAATGTGGCCTCTAGAGAGTGAACAAGGCAAATGTTGACATCGCACGACGGACAACGGGGGACGGACGATGGACAAAAGGAGATCACAAAAGCTCACCAAGCTTGACCTTGACCTTTCACCACTCAAATTGTGCAGCTTCTGAGATACACATGCATGCCAAATACCAAGTTGCTATCTTCAATATTGCAAATGTTATGGCCAGTGTTAAAGTTTTCGGACGGACGGACAGACTGACTGACTGACAGTTCAACTGCTATATGCCACCCTACCGGGGGCATAAAAACAGAGTTCTGATTTCAGTTTCTAAATGGTTATTGTAGGAAACATTTGCCATACACAAGGTAAACAACATTAATATTCAATTCATACAATAGTTAACCCATGCAAAAAAGGCTGAAAAAGCTTAAAATGACACAAATTTAAGGCTGGAGTGACTTTGAAAAAAATAGGACTTATCCACAAATTCAGCTACAAGTTTTCACTTGTTAAAATTTGGCGGAAAATAAAGAACTAAGATAAATACTGTTCTGGATGAAATTTATATATATTTTGGCTCCGGCTTATTTTTATAAGACCTTATAATTAAATCACTTTGTTATGATTATTAACCTGACAACATTTAAAGTACATGTAAATCTACTATGTATTTAAAATATCTTTGAATTAAGGGTGTAGAGCAAATTTTATTAAGGGCTGTATGCAAGTTGAAAATTGTTGTGAAATGCAGTAAATTTATCCCTGTTTATCAGTAGTGTTTTGTTTTAAGATGTCAATTTAGTGGCTGTATCTTTGTATTCCCCCAGTTAAATGTAAACAAAGAATGCATGGGTTACAATATGGGGTAATATGAGATGCTACAGCCTGATAGGAGGACAGACTCTTGTTCAGAGTGAGTCAGAAATTTGAAAATAACAGCGCGGTGTTTACAAGACTTGTTTCTGTGGCTTGAAAATTTAAAATGCAGTTTCAAAGCAATTATTGAACTTTATAATTTGAAGTTTTAATAATATGATGAATTAATCTAACTTTGATGAACATTCTGAAATAATTAAGTAAAATGTGGAAGTCAACATTCAGTGTGTAAAAAAAGGCTGAAAAGAGCAATTCAGTGAGTTATGATGGAACTTTTTTAAATGCTCCGAACTACTAAACAGGTTTGTTTCTTAGCATATTTACTTTGTATTGTTTTTCTAATATTATGCTGTGTTTATTATAGTTATATTGTTTTACAGTAATATCTGTTTTGGCAGGTGGTTAATATCTATAACATTTAAAATGAATGCTCAAGCCAGTTTATAATCTTTGCAGTAATTTCACATTATATAAAAGACATATAATGCAGTCGAAGGTGTCTATATCTTATAGAATGTTTTTGTCATATAATCAAGATTTTTGTCATTTGTGATATAGAAACCAAGTGTTTAAGCTCCATCAGAGGTCCAGATAAAGTTTTTGTATTCCTTAAATTTAATTAGTGAATGTTTTAGTGAAGCCACACGCATAACTGTTGATTTTTGGGTATTTAGATTTAAGCCAGATATTTCACTAAAGTCTTGTATTGCGTTTATTAAAGCAGTGAATGAGTTAATAGTTCCATCAATGCAGGTTTTTTTTTCCACTTTTTGGGAAGATAGCCCATGGCTTTGGAATTGGGAATTTTATCGGCATTTTCATTAAATTGGGAAAATAAATTCATTAGCCTTTTTTTCCACATGAAAAGTCCACTGATTAGGGAAATACTCAATTTGATATAACTCTTTATAATCATTCAAATTAAAAGAACAAAACCATATAATACTTTGTTAGATGTAATTGAATTGAAATTGAGATAAAATAAGCATTAGACATCTTTCTAAAAAACAAAAAAAACAAAAAAACAAAATTTTTTTTTTTTTTTTTTTTTTGAAATTGGGATGTTTTTGCCACATTTTGGGAAAAAAGTATACTTTTTGGGATTGGGAACATAGCCGAATTTCGGCTATAAAATCGGGCCAAAAAAACCCTGCAATGAAGTATGTTGTGTCATCTGCAAAAAATGTTTGTTTTATGACTGACTGTATCTGGAAAAATATTGAAGGGTACATGTTGTTTTTGTGATTTTTAAAAAGTTTTTTTTAGCTTTTGTGACCACTTAATGTCCGTCAATCCATCAGCAGCTTACGGAGCTATGTATATAGTTCATAATACCCCCCCCCCCTCGGAATCATTCACATATTCTCCTGTCATTTCCGCCCGGAAATAAATTCCGCCCAGAAAGTTCCATCCCAGTCTAATTTACGCCCGGAAATGCCCCATGTCAGCATGCAAAAATCTTTTCCGCCCGGAAATCTTTTCCGTCTCATTAGCATATTTCGCCCCAAATTACACCCCATTTCTGCCCTGTTTCCGCCTGGAAAACATTCTTTCTTGTAACCACTATATTCCGGGCGGAATAAAAAAAATTCCAGGCTGAACTGTCAATAAACTTCCGTCTCAATTCCGGGCGGAACATTTCATACAGGAAGTCATCACGAGAGTTGCGTTCTTAATGTAAACAAAGTTATCGAAATTAGGTTATGCTCAAAATAAGGGAATCGTAAGATATGGTGTTTAAAACAGACGAAATGACAACATTTAAATTAAATAAAAAATATTTAAAAGTTAAATGATAAGATTGAATATTTGATGGTTAGTTTAAATGGATTTAGGAATATGAGTTTGTTTATTCATTGTTTCTTTTGCCAATATCACTTTAATTAGGTCATCTGTTAAATGAACTGTGTGTATGCAAATGACATGTGAGTTACACCGAGCATGAGCATTACCCGTGTTTACAACGGGAAACGTGTCATCGTTGAAAATACCCCTACGTTGAAAATACCCTACTCGACGATAGATGATGTTCTTCCAAAAGGATATGGCCTAATCTTTCTGAACATGGGGCGTCCAAAACATTTGTGTTGATTATGATGATAGTAGCTTTGTCTTGGTGAGCTTTCCAAACTGTATAGAACAAAGCAGAACTTTATTTGCGCTTGCGTAACCTTGATCCCCGTTTCCATTTCAGCAATTGTTTACTTCACACACAGTCAAATCCTCACCCACATCCTCATTCATTAACTTTGCATCTGAAAGGCTTCCGGCAAATTTATTTATAACTGCTTACGCTGTTTTTTTTTAGAAAAACTGAGGCAACTGATATTTACCTGAACAGCTTAAATTATCTCCAGTCAAAATAAAAAAGAAATAGAACGTTGTTACTTCATCAGCATCAGTAAATGTTGGACAAGACGTCTGATTAACCTGGATGACTACAAGTACGAATTAAAATAACGGTATCGACACGATTGTGGCCGTTGTTGGAAAAGTGATCATTTTATAAGATCAAGTTTACTTGTTCAGAGTTGACATTGAACTATAGTGGTAGTAGTAGTAGTAGTATCTCAAATCTCAAGATAATACTTTGTTATCTTCACACAATTAGTTTCAAGGCACGAATTGTATTTTCTTTTTATACCAATTACAAAATGAGTTCGCTTTGATTTGCTATGGCTCGATTGGTCATTGTCGGCTCGGGTACTACTTACATGTACCCCGGGTACTCTTAAGTATACTTACATGTACCCCGGGTACGGTAAATATACTTACACGTACCCGGTCGGTTTAGGTCCAGAAAGGCCGAAAACCAAAAAAGCCGATTACCAAAAAGGCCTTACCAAAAAGGACCCAAAGCGTACCAAAAAGGCCAAAAAATGAACCAAAAAGGCCTTAAAGCAATTATTGTTATTTTAGGTTTCAAATTGTGTTTACAAACAAATACACATAAATCTAAATGGAATAAGTCATATAATAGGAATGAAGTTTATTATGCAAACATTTACAGACGATATACAGTCACACTGACAAAATACAACATAATTACATAATTATATTGTTAAACATGTGAATTCTATTTTTTATTAAATCAAAAAGAGTGCGACATAAGACATGCATGAACTTTTTTAATTTTCTTTATTACAAACAAGAAATATCTTTAAAAAAAGAAATACGGCGTTGATAGTTCAATGAATGAGATCAAGGATAGCGAATGTCTTTTTCTGTGCAGTTCTTAGCTGCATCACACGCAGTACGGGATGTTTGCGGCTTATGTTACATTATTACATATTGCTGGTAATAAACCTATAGATACAAAACAGAAAAGCAAAAGAAGAATGGAAGTGAAATTAAAACATACGAGTCAACCGGCCACACGCGAAGTATCCGTATTAATAGGCGCGTTCTTCGAACAAACCTGTTTTAGTGGTTTGTCGGGCATTGCTATATGATTCGATTATTAACAGTATCGAGAATCATCGCGCTCATGCTTAAAACATTAGTCAATATGGTGGAATAATTAAAGTTGAATTAATCAAAAATAATATTTATCATTGTATTGTTGAAAACACATTAAGAATCTATTATTGACATACCCTAATTATATTGCTGAATATCTTCATTTAACATATTTCTGGTCTAAAGAAAATTCCAGGTCACCTAGTTCACAGATAGCGTCTTTATTATATAACGATTATTTTACTGGCCGCGAACTCCGGTGATGAACTGTAATAAACTCTGACATTCACACACTGGCCGCGAATTGACCCGCGAATTAACCCGATACCTCGCGGGTTGAAATGCAATGCATTAAAGTGGGCCTCGCTTCCACTGCTCTTTATACTTTTACATGTTAACATGTTGACAGGAATATGGAAGTAAGTACTTAATATGAGAACATAGCCTTTAAGTATGAGCGCTTTTGCGCTAGTAATTCTCTGAAAATAAAAGGTGCACGCACAAACTGTATTTATGTGGAGAATTGGATGTAAAACTGTTCTATCTATCGAGCCTTTTCATTCAAATTGTTTCATGCAGTAAAACAGTGTTACAAAGACGCGGATATGTTTCCAATGTTCTGGTGGTATACTCAAATCAGCCAATGGAATAAATGAAGTGTTTTTATTCGTACTTAGCCGCGGGAAATTTTATTTGAATTTTATTGGACACTTACAAAGGTCAGGTCAGGTGAAAAGCTGGCTTAATACAGCTATGCCGAAAAAATAGATTTACAACAAAAATTACAGAAATGTACAGTGGGCATTTCGTCGTCGAGGGCCTCTGCGTCTCTGCAGGGACGACACACATACGTGACTTCACCGAGACACATCGCCTACCTGTATGCTGTCTGGGTTATGCCTTTATATGGACGATACACGCTTTTCATAATACGCAAATAACTTATATTCCGCTATTAGTAAAAAATACTTGGATCGAGTGATAAGAGTATCACAACAACAATATATTCTGTGATATTCAATGATGCAGAGTAAAACATCACATACACGATTTCGATTATCGTCAAAGAAATTAGAGATCAAAAGAGGTCGTTATAATAAGATACTATGCGAAAATAGAAAATGTTAGTTTTGCAACGGACACGCTTAAGAAAACGAGTATCACTTTTTACTTGTTTGTCCTCTACAAAGAGGAATTAAAAAAGGAACATTTAAAACCATATTTTCAAAGGTGGCCAACGTTAAATAAATTTGACATTCTAATGCAGTCGGCTAATACAAAAGACATTATAAACCCTGCTAAATATATTTTTAATGCTAATCAAATACGTAATAATATAGACTATCAGATATAATTTTTAATAATATCACATAGAATAAAGCAATTTTATTTCTTTCGGTTTAAGTCTTCCGAATTAAATGTAGCTAATTTTATATCGTTAAAAGTTTAGAAACTATTTTAAATTGCGCAAGTAATTATCAATAGGTGCCAGTAAGGCTCGATTGGTCATTGTCGGCTCGGGTACTACTTACATGTACCCCGGGTACTCTTAAATATACTTACATGTACCCCGGGTACGGTAAATATACTAAAACGTACCCGGGAAATTTAAAGCATAATCGGTCGTTGTCGGCTATTTTTTTTAAATTAAATATATTCACATTTTTGTTAATTTTCTGTAAAATGGCCTCTACATTATCGAAACTCATACTCATAAAGCATGACATAGGAATTTAGGCGGGAATACAACTCGGGTACAGTCTTATATCGACCGGGTACGATTAAGTATATTTACCGTACCCGGGGAATATGTAAGTATACTTAAGAGTACCCGGGGTACACGTAAGTAGTACCCGAGCCGACAATGACCAATGGAGCGCCAGTAAGTGTCATTTTACACCAAATGTGGGCTATCTACCAATCCGTTATCAAAACAGATGCCGCAAACTGTGAATGACCCTTGACACTTGGACACTTGGATACCCGGTATTATTAGCGAGGTTTTTTTTACATTCAAATTCTTTCAACATCTTATATTAATACATTGCAAAAATAGTTTAAGAGGAAATTAATAATACGTTGTTTATAATAATATATTATGTATTTAATTATATTTGTTAAATATATTAAATATTTGTCTTTTAGCAGTCACTAATCAATATGCGTACATTTTATTTAATTTATTTTATTGTTTTACTTAGTAATTAAGAAAAACGTTGTACACTATATATTGTGAATGTTACTTTTTTGACTACATTGACTATGTTATACGATTATAACAACGCTCATGGGTCATTTTGACCTAACGCATTGTAGATAATTATGTATTATATCGGATTTGAATAAAACGTTCTACGTCTTCTTATATAATTACACTTTTAGATGCAAACAGAAGAAAGAGAAAAATAAAATTTTCTTAAACGGATAATTCCTACGTGCTAATTGGCGATAATTATGCCGACTTTGATTACAAAATTAACCGCTTTTAATAAAAAAAAACTGAAACAGCTATTACTAAAGGAAAATATTGTGACTAACGAACAATTCATACTATTTGCGATAATGTGCGATAATTTTGCCGACTTTGATTATAAAATTAACGGTTTTTAAGTAGACTAATAAAAAAGTTAAGACTATTTAATAGATTTGATAATTATATTCAGCATAACTATTAAATGATAATAAAAATATTGTATGGCCTTTCTGGTATACCATGAGGCCTTTTTGGTTCACTTATGCGGCCTTTTTGGGAAGGCCTCTTTGGTAAACGGTCTTTCTGGTACTATACCACCCGGTCGATATTAGACTGTGCCGGAGTTGTATTCCCGCACAAAATCCGATGTCGTAAAACGCGCTACCGATTACCTTAAAGCGAAATTGTTTATCTTAAACAAACTTCTCTTTAAAAAAACTGCATCAACATGCTTTTTGAATATGAGTTTCGATAATATAGAGGCCATTTAACAGATAATTGACATACATTAATTAAAAAAAAAAGCCGACAACGACCGATTTAGCGTGAAAAAATGTCGGGTACGTTTGAGTATATTTACCGTACCCGGGGTACATGTAAGTATACTTTAGAGTACCCGGGGTACATGTAAGTAGTACCCGAGCCGACAATGACCAATCGAGCTTTTAATGCTATCTGGATGCACCAGTGGGGGGCCTCTTAAGATATGTAGCACAACTTTGCTTCTTTGTGTTATCGGGCCTCTGATGTATATCCAATAGTAGCGAGACCAATCACTGGCTTCATTATGTTGTTTACACCTTGTCAATGTTTTCATGCTCAATTTACCCTATGCACTATTTTAATGTTCACGAACCATTCCTCGGTCAGCAGCTGGAGCGTGCGCATCGCGACCGGGGCGAGTGTCTACCGCAGAAGATTTTCTTGTCGGAAGGTTAACTTCTGCGGGCGGCTCTGCTTGTCCAGCTGAGTCCGTCACCATCGAGCCGGACGTCTTCTCTACTGCTAGGTTCGCTGTCTCCAAGAACTCCAAGATCGGGGTTTCCCAAACTGTATATCCGTAGGGGATAAAGTGGTGTAGGGTTGGCCACTGTAATCGCCAGGAGTTGGACGGGACTTCGCTGTCTCACAGAACTAGATGATCGGGGCCACAAGCGGAACGCACTTGTTGTTCGTAGGGGATGAAGAGATAGTGGTTAAAGGGTTGCCACTAAACTCGCAAGGAGTGGGACGGGAGCAGCGGGACAGTGGATTTACCAGCGTAGAAGACGGACGGGCGGACCTGGAGCCGCAATGCAGTCCAGAACTTCGAAGGGGTGGCCTTATGGAAGTGCCCCGGGGCGGCGGTACTCAGTACGCTCAACGTACTGGGGAAACCGTCCTAGGGATTCGGTCGACGGCTGTTGGCGACAGGGGTGGCCATAAAGGCGGCGCAGCGCGCTTTGAGCAGAAAGAGCATCTTTGCCAAATTGTCAGCACTCCCTAAAATGGCTGAATAACATTGTCCTTTTAAGGGCAACCAGACATGAATTGTCTTTAAATTGTCTACCAGTGCACATTAATAAGGTCTCATTGGCCATCGTGCACTGATCTTTTTGGATCAAAATTATGTCTTTGGCGAATACCCGGGTATAGCCGGGGTAAATTTGACCTACTTTGGCTCAAAATTATACTAGTATATCTTTCCCTGAAAGGTCACAGGGACAGGTCGGACCATAAAGACGTCGTGAAGACGCATTGATGACCTGTAAATAAACTCCTGATATACATACATCACGAACCATTCCTCCGATAAGTCTTCGGATAGATTACCACACTAACCTATAGGATATTGCACTGACTACCGGATTACTGACCTAAGACACAAGGAAATCGCGCTGTTTCTAAATATTCAACAACTCGAATCACTGACACGAATAACAGGTTAAATATTATTAGTAGAAGAAGTAGTAGCAGCAGCAGTAGAAGTAGTAGTAGTATTAATAGTAGTAGTAGTAGTAGTAGTAGTAGTAGTAGTAGTAGTAGTAGTAGTAGTAGTAGTTGTTGTAGTAGTAGTAGTAGTAGTACTAGTAGTAGTAGTAGTAGTAGTAGTAGTAATAGTAGTAGTAGTAGAAGTAGTAGTAGTAGAAGTAGTAGTAGTAGTAGTAGTAGTAATAGTAGTAGTAGCAGTAGTAGCAGTAGTAGTAGTAGTAGTAGTAGTAGTAGTAGTAGTAGTAGTAGTAGTAGTAGTTGTAGTAGTAGTGGTAGTAGTAGTAGTAGTAGTAGTAGTAGTAGTAGTAGTAGTAGTAGTAGTAGTAGTAGTAGTAGTAGTAGTAGTAGTAGTAGTAGTAGTAGTAGTAGTAGTAGTAGTAGTAGTAGTAGTAGTAGTAGTAGTAGTAGTAGTAGTAGTAGTAGTAGTAGTAGTAGTAGTAGTAGTAGAAGTAGTAGTAGTAGTAGTAGTAGTAGTAGTAGTAGTAGTAGTAGTAGTAGTAGTAGTAGTAGTAGTAGTAGCAGTTGCAGTAGCAGCATTAGTTGTAGCAGTAGCAGTAGCAGCAGCAGCAGCAGCAGCAGCAGCAGCAGCAGCAGCAGCAGTAGTAGTAGTAGTAGTAGTAGTAGTAGTAGTAGTAGTAGTAGCAGTAGCAGTAGCAATAGTAGTAGCAATAGTAGTAGCAGAAGCAGAATAGTCGACTTTTTTTGTGGGTTTGAACACAAATAAAGATAATTTATAAATCTTAAAGTGGGCCATAGTTACTTACAGTGCAACTTTAATGTTTGAATAGAACTAGAACCAGGGAAAAGGATATCAAATCACTATAGTGCGTATGATTATCGATTAAGTTGTGGCATTTTCTATGGCAAATCGTCAACCTGAATGCAAGTCAATACAGAAAAAATATGATACCAACACATTTCACTGCGTTCACACCGTGATAGCATTCAATGCAAGCTTGATAACATTGCAAACTTAACGATTGCATTATCGCACAATCGTAAGAACATGTACACATAACAATGCATAAGGAACAAAATGAGGTTTATTATCTTTTGCAAAAACTATTGTAAAGTACGGATGAAGCTTGGATAGGGCAGATTACTTGTCGAAATTTAAGCTGTGCGGAAATGGAATACTTAGTAAATGAAATTAATTTTAAATTACTAAAATAATAACTTTCCACATGATAGGAATTGACAGCCGCCAGGGCGCCAGGTTAATTAGCGGGATTTAGTGTGTGTGTGTGTGTGTGTATAATCATGCATAGCGCGGCTTGTGACGGTGTGGAAACACGCACGATGTGTGTTCGGCACCCGGACCGCCAGGTAGAGTTCTGCTGCCGTGATCACGACATATTTTTCTGCAAAGAGTGTATCCTTGACGACAGCCTGCATGCCCATTGTCGTTACTATGGGGACTTTGGCGACATTGGTGCCCGGCTCGTAGCCGCCGGGCTGGACCGAAGCTTAGTGGGGGACGTGCGGGGCATAGCGGGGCACTGTGAGAGTGTCGAGAAAAACGTCAGACTGGGTCTGCAGACGATGAAGAGTCAAAGAAAGAACATCGAGCGAGATTTTGACATTTTGCGGAGTCGTGCCTTGGATATCATAAACGAACAAGAAAAACAGGTACTGGGCGAATTAGATGCGAGCGTGAATGAGAAGGCAGCAGTGTTCCAACGAGCAGTGGACGAGGTCCGGAAAGTACGCGACGCGCTGTCTCGGGCCACGGTGTACCTGGAGCAAAACCCAGGCTCCACAACCAGTGCGATGTATCCAGCTATCGCAGCAATCGCGCAACAAAATCAGGCGTACAAAGAGCGCACTGAAATGCTGCTTAAAGACTTGACAATCACAAAGTTTTCGTTGTATGGTCGCGACCTGGGATCCCCGACTGGAAGTATTGGACTTGACTGTGAACAGGAACCGATGGCTTTCCCAGCAATGCCCGATATGAAGACCACTACACAGCAACTGAAGTCATTCGTTGAAACGCACTTAAACACTTCAAACAATCAAGTCTGTAATGGTTCAGATGAGATTGCGTCCGCCAAGGCCGACATTTGTTCAGAAGGTCAAAGTACCCTCACAATAAACTATAAAAGTACAAGGGAACGAGAAGCGTTGCTGGCATCCGACATAGCGTGTGATGCATCTGACCATGACCAAGACAACCGGCCAGAGGTTACCATGCCAAAGATGGACGTGGATCACGCGGTTACGTACGAAGTTGACTCTCCAGTAGCAACCGGTGTTCACGTCAGGTGGATTGACGACATCGTCTGCTTGCCTAACAACAGAATTCTGTTGTCCGAAACCCACAGCAACATGCTAATAGTGTGCTCGGCGAATTTCATAGTACTATCACATAAAAGACCACAACTCACACCGGGTAAAATGACCGCCCTGACCACCGAAAAGGTGCTGGTATGTGTAAAAGGACAAAGCAGATTGGTATCATTGCACGTAGATGAAGATTCCAAAATGAACATAACCTCGACGTTTTCATTTGCCTGGCATCCGAAGTGTATTTCGGCCGTGTCGAGTACAGACTTCGTGGTGTCGTTAAAGGGCAGACATCAGACTTGGCAAGTGGTTCAAATGAGAGAAACGAAAGACGGTCAGTTCACACAGGTACGTGCAATCACACGGTCCATTATCAACGGCTACAACATCAGATGTGTAGATGTAACAGAAGGGGTACCGTGTCTTCTAGAATGTCGGGAGGAGAAAAATGACGTAGTCAGTTTTGACGCTGACGGCAACGAGATCTTCTGTCACTCATTTGATGAGCCTAAATGCTCGGTCGCTGACGTACATGGCTTCATTTATATAATTGGTTTCAGTGGAGAAATTCGTGTGCTGACGAAACATGGGATTCCGGTTTTACGCAAGTATTTTCACAAGATCACGAACGCAAACGCTGTCGCTTACAACAAGGAACGCGATTCGCTCCTTATAGTTTGCTACAAACAGCCGGTTATTTATGAAATGGTTATTACCAGAAGACCTTAAGTCATCTTTTATTCAAATGCAGGATTGTGTATGCTGGGTCGACGTCTCATGACGATACATATAAATAAATACCTTCACTTTTAAACTAGAATTGCGTTTTGTTTTACCAAGATTTTTCTTTTGTGTAAACAGATGAGTCGCACGTGTCTTAATTCGTGCATTCCGTTACGACTCATAACGCAAAAAACGGATCATGACATTTACACGTATACGTTCGTGTAAGGACCGCACTTTTAAAAGACTTCGCGATTGGTATTCTAACTAACGTCTTTTGAGGTTTCATACACTAGTATATTTTATACACTTGAGTATTATTCTATTATAAAATTTAACAACCGCATTTAACAGCGTAGCGTGATAGCATTCACATAGCTTAAGCATATTTGACAAGGTAACTAAACTGACATGTCCCGATTATATTGTCAATTTTTTTATTATTGAGATTGGACCGTTTGTTTAAAGATTTTTGGGACTGGCTTTGATAAAATAGAAGATATGCGTTGAATGGATTTTTCAAGCACAATAACACGTACATGGCGCAGCATGAATTCTTCTGCTAATCAATAATAAATTGATTGTTCGCATTTCTGCCGGGACTCGTATTTCAATCCTATTACATACTGTAGCAAGACGGAAGCCTAACAGAAGTTGAAAGCCTATCGGCAATTTACAATATGGTTCATAACATATAATAATAAATTTATAATTTATCACCAGATATTGATTTAAAATATTGATTTGAAAAAAAAACACAAATACAAATATAATCATAGGCGGATCCAAGGGGGGGGGGCGGACGCGGAGTACGACCCCCTATAATCGCCAAAGTAAAGTCAATTCATTTGATTTTCACACTTAACTAGATCTAGATAACCTATTTAAACTCATTTTACTTCTTTTCGTTCACAACATTTCCCACTAATCACAGACAATCTCTTAATTGTTTTAACTTTAGACTCTCTGTCGCCCGGTTTTTGAAAGAACATAAGGCGTGACATGCTCGAGAAGTGGTTGTCAAGCCTTCAAAATCACTAAAATCGTGGAGCTTCCGTGGGGCCCGCTAGCAGGGCTTTGCCCTTAACCCACCAGCAAATCTGTCAATACCCCCCCCCCCCCAACCAGAAATCCTGAATTCGCCCCTGATAATATTGTTTTATATTCTTTATAATTTTTTAATAGTCAATAACATACAAGTGATAAATAATTATATACACGATACTTATTTGTACGTTATCAAATAATTGCTAACTCGTTAAATTTATTCAAATAAAACAACGTTATGTCCCAATAAAGTGTAAAACCGGTGTTGCCGCAGGAGAAATTGTTGTTGTTAGATCTTTAACATGGCGTATTAAAATAAAGATCGGGTATCATATTGGTGCGGACAATTAACTTTCTTCTACAAATCTATGTATTCACAATTTGACCTTGGAGCTAGGAACGGAAGTGTTCTAGCCGTCCCTACACAGTAATCATTTAATGCAAGTTGTTTTAATGTTTACTGATTTTCGACGAAATTACAATCCGCTAATCCAGACTAGCTGAAGTATGCCCGTATTCGACATTTGGTTATGCCCATAGCGACACACGGGTTGCTCGCGACACACTATCTTCACTCAGATATCTCTTACATTATCAGAGAAATGAACATTGAGCTCCAAGTGTGACCATCTGAAACCATGGAGGTAGGGACTATGTGGACTACCGCGGTAACCGTCTCTATAAGGTGATCTTTCGATGCGAGTATAGAATTATATATACATGATAAAAGAGGAATTAACATTAATACAAACTAATGTGACACAGACAAGATTGGATGAAAGGGCAAACCTGTTATCCCCTCTGGTGAAACACTGGTAGTGAACTTAAAAAGGATGTTATTCTGTCAAAATGTACACTATTCATAGGCACTATTGTCAATCAAGCTAATGTGTAGTTTGGAACTGATAAGGAACTTGACCATATCATGACACTGTTGCCAGTACCAGTAGGACAACTTAAATAACAGTAGTCGAGCTTAAAACCGAACATCTACCACGGATGCAGACGCTGACACTAGGGGAGTAAGAAAGTTCACATATTTGTTGAAAACCAAAAGTCAAGCTAAATCGTAATTCTAGCTAAGTACCAACTAGTGGCATACAAAAGCTTTGTCACAGACAAAACAGGAATCCTCTACCCGTTGTCAGAGCATAAGCACGACTTCAATGATTTCAGTATGAATCTCACCGATAGTCAATAAACTGATGAAACTAGCGCAGGTCTAACAAACGTATTAGCTGTTTAGTTTGAGCTGGCAGAAAAGCACACTGGATATACTCGGGAGATTAACGCTAACATAATTTAAACATTATCTTCCAAATATATTTTATTATTAAATATTAAATGTAATAAATACATCTTCATTATACATAAAATTCACACAAACATTTACAACCATAAACAATGCAGAGTCATGTACAGTAAATTTATGTTCGTCTCAACAAAAACAATACAGCTTGCTTAACAAGAGCACCACATAACGGGTGCCACGCTCGGCTGCGAAAGCTTGTCAGAATTTTTTTTTTAGAGGTCACAGTGACTTTGACCTTTGACCTAGTGACCCAACAAGAGATGTGTTTGTCAGAAACACAATGCCCCCTACTGCGCCGCATTGAAATAACAATTTTATTTATCATTTAGCAGGTATAGAAATCATCTCCCTTTAAAGGTTATTACTTCCCTTGAATTTTGTCCAATCCAACCGGGGGGGGGAGGGGGGGGGGGGGGGAGGGTCTCACAGTCAATTACGACCATGTCAGACATCACTGACAAACAAGGCCTGTGGTTTAAAAGAGATCATAACCCGAGTTGATCATGTTTCTATGGACATAAGTCCACAGGTATGTAATGATCATCAAAGAAATTATATAATTTAAAAAAACTTTGAAAAATCAATCATTTGGGTTATAAATAATCAAAATAATAAATCTGTACAGTAACTGTGAAAAGAACTTCAATTCTTGGTAATGAAATATATAATATGAGATTTATAATTATATAAATTACTTCCCTTGAAAATAATTGTCTGTAACAAATCTCTATTTTTAGTAGCAAATAATTCAAAGCCACTATACTGTGACTGTAGATTCACCACTCAAAATATGCAGCTCCATGAGATACACATGCATGCCAAATATATAAAGTGGCTATGTTCAATATTGAATAATTTTCTCCCTTAAATCTGTATTGTTTACCATAGACCATAAAGGATGACCTTGACCTTTTACCACAATGTGTTTGTCAGAAACACAATGACGCCTACTGCGCCGCTTTGATTTATTTAACAAAAATATATACGTGGGCAGGTCAGATAACTTTGTCCATTTAAAGCTTATTACTTCCCTTGACTTTGTTTTTTCGACCCTAGACCTAGAAGGATGATGTTCACCTTGAAATTTTACCACTCAAAATGTGCAGCTCCTTGAGATACACATGCATTCCAAATATCAAGATGCTATCTTCGATATTTAAAAAGTGATGGCAAATGTTAAGATTTTAGCACGACGCCTTCAGCGGACGACGAGCTGGCTATGACAATAGCTCGGGTTTTCTCCGAAAACAGCCTCGCTAATAATATTAAAATGCCAGCATTCAGTGCAGATGAATTTTATTTTAAAACTAATTGTTCACATTTGGGCGAAATTCACCAAGCAGTGAAAGGACTTTGAAAACACATACATTACCTTAGTTTGTTCATGTAATAATGTGAACAAGTCTGATCAAACTTGGAAATCAGTATTTGGTAAACCAATCTTAGTTTGTTTTATCTGTTAAGACCATAAGACATTAACAATCTTTACAAATACAAGATACATATTGTTCAGCGTAATTGATTATGCAATGCGCAAACTTGATAGCAATGTCGTAAGCAAGCATAGTAATATAACAAAAACAACTATTGGGAATGTGTGCACATTAATGAGGATTCAATAAACACCCAGTCAGGAATTGTTTCATGTGTCCATTGGTGAGGTTCACAAGATACGACATTTTAGCATGCAATCAGAACAATTCATTAAGATAGTATTTCATACAAAACCTGCCTCCACAATCTACTATGTTATCTAAGTAATCAAGAAGGTATGATTTGAGCAATCTTTGTAGAGGACCACAAGACTATTTTCACATCAAATTAACCCCTGACCCTTACCGTTCATTAAAAGAAGATTGATAAAATTATTGACATTTTTAATCTATATCAATATTGTGACCACTGGGATGTGCTCAGGTAAGCTTAAAGAACAAAAGTGATCATGAACAGAATGGGTGATGTTGTTTATAAAATACAATAGTAATCTGGTGCATGTTGGGTAACATTTTTTTAAATACAAAAGAAATTCCATACAGTTTGTTCATGAAGTGCACTAGCAATGCGGTGCAGGTTGGCTTAGGTTCTTTATAAAGTTCTCTAGTAAGTAATCAGGTACAGAATTAGTGACATTGGTTATGACGTTCCCTAGTAATCTGGCACAGGTTGGGTGACATTGTTTATAAATTCTTGGTATCGGATCTGGGCTCCGTTCACTCCACCATCACGGAAAAGGTCATCAACTGAAACAGCAGGATACACTCTGTCAAGGCCTCAAAGGGAACAGTTTTCAAACAATTTGTGTTGCATTTAGCAAGAGACAGTTAGCACATAAAATGTTTGAAATTTGTGCACATGATTATCTGTAAATATACACGGAAAATTGATCATATCAAAACAACTGTCAAACTATTTTTAATTTAAATGCACACAAATATTAAGCATATGCATGCATTATTTTTGCAAAAACAGCTGCCAAAACATCATAGCTATTTAACCAAACAGTGTTCTGTGCTTCTTAAAAATGTGATTTATTGTTGTTTTTTATTACTCAATTGTTAATATTTTGGACAAAGTTTGTTTAAACTACCGGAACAATTTTCAGACTCACAATGTTTTCAATTGAAAGAACAATAAAACCTGTAAAAATCACATATCTTTGATAATCACACACAAACTACTGCATGACTGCAAACTGCAAAAGCAGTCTATCTTATCAATGGCATTGATCACAAAAACCACAAACTAACTCTTAAACTTAACAGTGACTATAACCTTTCAACATCTTATCATGAGCTTGTGAGCTTAACAATCTTTGCACTTTTTAAGCAAATAAAAATGATTCAGAAAAATTTGATAGTGATCATTGACAGAATATTTATGTGACCGTTCATGTAGCTGCGCTTATTATTGAAAAAATCTTTCACTTAGTGATGCAAGCATGAAATTTGGCATAAATTACCTTTAGGTACCCCTTTCTTTAAAAAGCACGTTAGCCACTTGAAAATTCAAAATGGCGGCATTTTTTTTCATGATGGCCGCCAATACTCTGTTTTTAGCAAGAAGTACTAGTAGGGTCAATATATGAAAAAAATACCTTCAACCACCAAAACATTGTGACAAAGGGTATTTTAACTGATCCTGGTAGGGTAGAAGGTTCTTTAAAACATATCAAAACACACAATCAGACCTCCGGAAAGTTGTTTTTTTTCAAGATGGCTGCCAATTACCTATAAATGATTATAACTATGTAACTATACAATCAAATTAGATGAATGTGTTGTCTATACCTAAGTTTCAAGGGGCAAAGAACACATAAAGATCATCAGACATTGTTTAAGTTTACAAAAGTACACACAAATCCAACATTGCGTCTAAAATGGCCGCCAAGATGGCCGCCAAACCCTATTAATGATCATAACTATGTAAATATCCACTCAAATTTGATTATTTTGGTGGCTATACATAGGTTTCAAGGGGCAAAGAACACAATAAGATCATCAGACATAGTTTAAGTTTATTATATTACACACAAATCCAACATGGCGTCCAAAATGGCCTCCAAGATGGCCACCAAAATCTATTAATGATCATAACTTTGTAACTTTCCACTCACAATTGATGATTTTGGTGTCTATACCGAGGTTTTCAGGAGCAAAAAGAACACATTACGATTGTCAGACATAGTTTAAATGTATTATGTTACACAGAAATCTCACATGGCGTCAAACGACACAATACGAAGGACCACAAGTCCATTACTTTTGACGTGATGCTTGTTATGTGAAACACCATAGTTTGGACCTGCCGTGATTTTTTTATTTTGACAAGAGGATCAATATTTTTCAGCTTCAGGCAACACTGAATTTGCAGGGAATGATGCGTATCATGCACCAGAAAATACAGTACCCTGGGCTGCAATTGTCATTCAAATTCTTGCCTATGATTAATATGTACAATGGGGAAAAAGCATGCATTCTGTCAACATAAGCCTTAGTTTGCAACCATGCCCCAACCTTCACACCATTGTAACGTTTGACCAACCCTTGTATTGGAAGGCTGCCAAAATAATCACTGCTGCGCCACAAAGTAGTTTAAAGTGTTGATTAGAATTCGGGATGTTTCATAATCGTATGAACTTGCGGGTGGGGGGGGGCAAAGGATCCCTCATGGTGGAAACCACTCTCAAAAACATACTTTAAGCAGTCTATAGAGAAAATGCGCACAATTGTGCACATTGTGACCTGAAAAACTGTCAAAGGGGCTTCACGGGACCATCTTCTTGTTGAAAAGTGCATACACAGCCAGCTTACACTTGAAATGGCCCAGGAAGATCCAGACATTCAGATACTGCTGGATCATGCAAAGGATTTGTACTCCTCCCTTCTTAGGGGCAAAATGACGCTAGCAGATGATATGTTATGCGATTTATATCAAACCCGAGAGGGCTACAGAGAAGAAGAAACATGAACTTGCCCAGACCTCAAAGACAAGCATAGTATGGCTGAATTATCAGCTTATGATTAACAATTCAATGGTGTTGATTAAAGCATATCGTACTGGGTGTTGGCTGATGCATTAGCAGGCAGTGCCCGATTTGCTATTCATCTTTGCTGCAAATAAGCGACCTAGAGGAAACGCACCCAGACGTTTATCGAAAGTTCAGTATTGGTTTTCATGTTGTTCGTAGGAGCCATCATTGCTATGCTGGGCTAGGACGTGATCTTTTAATTGAGCACACATTGATGATGTGTTTATAGAGCACATGTGGTCTTACTCGCGGCAGTGAAATGGCCGAAGAAACACAAACCCCTTGGACCCTATCTGCATCATCCGAGCACTACAGTGGGATGCAGGATTTCACAGATCTGACATATACTTCAATTTCACAACACAAAGATTTAACTGAGGCGTGCATCAAAGGGGATTCTTTTGTTCTATAGAAAATGCAGACACAGATTACAACCAGCTCTCCATACACAGCTAACCCTTCTCTGAGAAACATGGTCAATAAGATAGTGGCTGGGTCAGATGTGAATGTTCATGCAGTTGAGGCCGTTGGAAAAACGATCATAAGAGATATCATAGGAAAGTCGGTCTTTGCTTATAAATTCATGAGAAAATACAGAGCCAAAGCTATTGGGAATAGCCTGGCTGATAAGATCGCTTCCGACCGTGCTTTTTATCCTGCTCTTCTGTTCCAGCGTTTCATGGTGGTGTCAAAATCTGGAGATCCTTCCCTTGCAGTCGTTTTGTCCTTTGAACTGAGCTCCCATCCTGCTGTTTTCTTTGAAACCAAGAACATACTGTGTACAGCAGATAAGCCTCAGATCGCTCAGGCAATTTGAGAGTACGCTATAGACACATCATGTGAGGCTGAGATGAACTGTATTCATGAAGCAGATGCATGATGAAGGCACTATTACAAAATCAAGTAATATTCACAGCAGTAAAACCTTTCAGAGAATTTGTTTCTTTTTTTTCATTTTTCAATCCTGATGGCGGCCATCTTGAAAATGGACGCCATTTTGAAATTTTCTATTGGCTAACGTGCTTTATCAAATCTATAGTAACTGAACAGTATATGTGCCAAATTTGGTGCTTGCATCACAAACTGAAAGATTTCTTGATATTTAGACTTAATCTGCTGAGCAAATGTTCAAAATCAAGTCAGCAGAATCTGTGTAGAATATTGAAAGTTTTCTGTACTTTCATTTACTGTAAGTTAAATGTCATTCCCCACTCTTGAACTCTTCTTCATCATCTGGATGACAGCCTATGCAGGAAAAGTAATATTCATCAAACCCTTGTACATATCATTATACTTATATGAACTTTTGTATTCACCCTTCACTGTGAGCTTCTCATTACCAGCCACCTTACCTTCATTGCGTTTCAGCTGCTCCCCAAGGTTTAGCAGTATATTCTTCACCTCGTTGGTCTGCACATAGCCCCGCCCCTCAGAGTCGTGGGCCTTGAATCCCTGCACAATCTCCTTCACAGCCTTCTCCTTCATGTTGTGAGTGTGCATCACCTCTAGAAATGAGGCAAAGTCTATCTTCCCATCTGAAACATAGAACAAATCACACAAACTTGGATAGAATCTATCTTCCCATCTGAAACAAAGAACAATTCACACAAACTTAGACAGAATCTATCTTCCCATCTGAAACATAGAAAAATTCATACAACACTTGACATAGTCTTTCTTCTCATCTTAAAAATATAGCAATTTACACAAAGTTAGACAGTCTATCTTCCCATCAGAAACATAGAACAATTCATACAAAATTAGACAGAGTTTATCTTCTCATCTGAAACATAGAACAATTCACACAAAAATAGGGAAAGTCTATATTCCCATCCGACAAACAAAACAAGGCAGAGTCTTTAATATATAAAACACAGAATAAAGTAGTCTTTCTTCCAAAATAGGCTATATTCCCAGGACAGTTTAACTTGAGGACAGAGAGTGAGAGACATACTGTCTGGACTAGAGATCAGTGACATGACACTTGGATTTGGAACAGCATCAAGAGTGGCACTTAAGGAAAGTGAGATGACAGTTGCCTTGAGGAGTAACACGCCAGTTTGACTAGTGGAGCTACCTTTTAGGTAGCCAACCAATGACTTAAGTTTTTGCTATATAGCAATCCCTACCAACTAAGGGTGTGTGTATACAGACAATGACCCACCTTTGACATATTTGCTGAAGTATGTGTGCACTTCTTCCTCTGTCGGACTGTAGGCCAGGGACCTCATTATCTGACCCAGTTCCTGGTCACTCTGGGTGTACCCTCGCTTGGCAATGAAGAAGAAACACTCCTTGAACACTGAAACAAACAATCACTTCCATGCATTTATTGTCTCTTTAAAACTGAGTTTTTTAACATAGTTTTCTAAGTGGCCAACACTAGCCAAAAATCAAATTTGTATAAAAATTGTGAGATATACGGCGTAGATACTCTTTACAGCCATTTTATGCTTACACGTAGGACATAACTCAGCAGTTCCTGAAATGTTATTTGGTTGTCAAATTCAACTAGGATTTTATAACAACACCTATCAAATTTCACATAGAGTGGACAAAAGATATTTCGATATTGAAGTTTACTGAAAACCAGATGAAAACTGAGTATACTAGAATTACAGGTGCTTAACATGAGCGCTTAAATGGCATTCAATTGCAAAACTGTTTAATTGGGCGTGCTCATTTTGAAACCCAGGGTCATTAAAAGAACAATCTTTGTAGAGGACCCATCATCTGATGACACATACCATATATCCACTGTATCTATGTGGATTTTCGTAAGGCATTTGATAAAATCAATCATAGCAAGTTATTTATCTCCTTAGAGAAGAAAGGCGTGCATGGTAACTTTCTTCGAATCCTTAAAGCTCTCTATGCAAATCTCAAGTCATGTATCAAAATTCAAAACCATATCACTGAGTTTTTCCCGTGTAACATCGGAACGCGTCAAGGTGACAAATCAATTTCAACCATCTTTAATCTATTCATTCTGCCCTTTTACGCAACAGGTGTAGTACTGGTATATTTATTACTGACGATATCCCAGACATTCTTTGTTTGATGTTTGCAGACGATGTGGCCGGATGTGCTGAAACTGCTGCAAAACTTCAACAGCAAATCAATATTATTGACCAATTTTGTTATGAATCTGGTATGGAAATTAATTTTGACAAAACTGAGATAAGCGTTTTTTGAGATGGTGGTCCTGTGCGCAAATACGAACACTGGTTTTATCGTGGAAATAAAATCAAAGTATCTTCTGTTTATAAATATTTAGGTATATTGCTATCATCAGGTCTCTCATGGTCGTCTGCCCACTCAAAACTAGTATCACAAGCTCAAAGAGCTCTATTTTCGATCAAAACATTTCAAAGACCTTTTGGCTATTTTTCAACTCCAGACTCATTTAAAAAAGTTGACTCTATGGTGAAGCCAATTCTTTGTTATGCGTCCCAAATTTGGGACTATGAATACGTTGATTCTATTGAAACTGTTCAAAACAAATATTTCATAAATTTACTACATGTTGCAAAAACCACAAACACGTGTATGGTTCTAGGGGACTGTGGTAGATTACCTTTATGTACGACATACTTTATCAATTGTATTCGATACTGGTGTACTTTATTAACCATGCCATCACACAGATATCCAAAACAATGTTACAATATGTTAAAATCGCTTGACGATGTAGGCAGAAAATGTTGGGTAACCAATGTTAAAACTCTCTCATACAAATACGTCTTTGGGTTCATATGGATAAGTCAAGATGTCGGAAACATAAATAGCTTTATTAGAATATTTAGACAGCGTGTTATCGACTGCTGTACGCAAAACTGGCACGCTTCTGTTGAAAATTCAAGTAGATGTTATCACTATAGGCACTTTCAAGTCTTTTGAATGTTGAGAAATACTTGTCATTAGATATTTATTTCAAATACCGTGCAGCCATGTCCAGATTTAGATTATCAAATCATAAATTAAATATTGAACTCTGTAGACATAGTGGTAAATTGAAAGAAAACCGTATATGTAGTTATTGCCTACAAAATTTAAACACATTAGTTATTGATTGTGAATTTCATGCCTTTTTTAATGTCATAAATATGATGATGTTAGAAATTCATATTTGTTTAACTGGTAAACACATGGTACTGATCCTCAAGATTTCTATGTACTGATGTATTCTCAGGATGCTGATATTGTAAGGATAATCTCTCTTTATGTGTACCACTTGATGCTATTGATATCTCATGAACATTGAAGTTTGACACAACTTAAACTCTTACAACTGTATTAATGACATGTATTTTGGGCCGGAGGCCTTTATGTACAAATTAAGAATTCTATTCTGTTCTGTTCTGTATCAAAGTTTTTTGATTTTAAAAAAGATTTTGAAAGCTTATTGTAAATCAAAATAAATCTCCAATAGGTCAGGACCAAATGTTACTCCAGGGCATTGATTTGAAGGGAGGATGGGGGGGAGGATGGGGGGGGGGGAAGGATTCTGGGTAGGGGTGTGGGGTATTGTTTGGGTGGAATCCATTGTGGTATTCAGGTAAGTGTTGTTTTGTCAAAGTAATAATAAAATGTTATCATAAATAAAGACGTTATGGCAATTTAAGCAAAATGTGTAATTATCTAAGTGTAAAAGGGGCCATAATTATGTCAAAATGCTTGAAACAGTGGTCTTGTTTATAGGTTGGGGTCATGTTGGTAAACAAGTATGCAACATATAAAAGCAATTTGTCAAAGGATATAGGAAATATTTGGGGTAGTACGCAAACTTTACCATAGATTTATCAATAATATGCATATTCTAAGTATAAAAGGGGCAATAATTATGACAAAATGCTTAATAGAGTTGTCTGCTCTTCTTTATAGGTTGGGGTCATGTTGGTAAACAAGTATGCAAAATATGAAAGCAATATGTCAAGGGACAAAGAAAATAATTGGGGTAGTACGAAAACTTTAACATCATTTGCACGCTAACGGAAACGCCGGGGTGAGTAGGATAGCTCCACTATATATATTTCATATATAATAGTCGAGCTAAAAATCATAGAGTTATGTGACCCTGGTGGTGAAGCCAGTTAAGACCCATGTTACCTGATTAGAATAAACTTTGTAGAAGACCAAAACACAATGTTTCAGTTTCAAAAGATTTTTTCATTTTTCATCTTTTTTTTCCAGCTATTTGAGATGTTTACCTTCATATGCACAGTACTGGAAATTTGAATAACTTTGAAAGAGGATCGCCCAAGAATTATTCCATTGAAATTTTGTGAACATAAGCCCAGCAGTTTAGGTACAGATGTTTTATTGATAAGTTTTATCATCATGCACAGTGAACAAAAGGGCATCCAAAATGTTCACCCTTACGGTTGTAAAAAGGTAACCTAAAATTTGCAGATATTGTATGATTCCCTGATCACTGCGGGGAATCACGTGACATACCTCCTATAGCATTTTTTCCTGCTTTTATATATATAAATAACAACCTTTTTCGAACATGACTTGTATTTAATTGAATTAATTTAATTTAATAAAATTAAACACTATGTAAACATGTAAAACTAACGCAGGATTTTGTGTTTTCTGATCATAGAACGGAACGTCATTTGGACCAAAAATTGCTTGGCTGATCACAGATGTTATTACAATTTTATTATGATAAACGTCGCATTTAAAGTAAAAACAGAAGCAGTTCAGATGATGTACTCAAAACCGTTCAGATGATGTACTCCAACAAAAAACATTCAGACGATGTACTATTTTCCGAATCCCTCGCCACAGATCTAAAAAAGCTTAAACAACGTGGAAAACTTTGTAAGAAATATTCTAAGCATGTAAGAAAGCTAAAACTGTTGTATTTATTTGTTTGTTTGTCATCTTGAATAGCAAACGCGTCAAAATAAAGTATATTCAGACGATGTACAATTTTAATTGTTTATTGTGTCTGAATGTTTGAGAAAACTACAGAAATCTCAGAAAAACGACAATTACCAGAGTACATAAGGAGACTAAGCGGGTACTTTGCGCATAGTTATCATTAATTTAGATATTATAAAATATGAGAATACTTCGATTTTCGTCATTAAGCGAGAGCTTTTTCTGCCATTTTGTGCGTACGATGTACTTTTGTGATCACGTGATTCCCCGCAGTGCTAATTTTTAGCATAACCTAATTTGTTTACATTAAGAACGCGGCTCTCATGATGACATCACAGGCATGCACTCTGAGTATTTTGTTTTAAGAATATCACTTAGCTTGAAAATAATTACAGACACGACTAAAATAAGGAAAAAACCAGTTTAATTGTTCTTAAAAATCTTACTCCAACTAAAATAATCCAAATATATGCCTATTTTGTGCATGCTTTCAGTACTCTTAATTAAACTTGCACATAAATTGCAGACCACTGCCCTAGTTTAAACTTACCGTAAAAACGCAGTCATAAGTCTACCCGGCTCATAAGTCGGGGGGTATACTTTGGTACCAAAATTGGAGATTTTGAGTATGTTAGCTTCATAAGTCGAGTCAGAAATTTTCTGTTTACAAATTTCATTAACAGACGCCATTTTAAATGTACACGAAGTTGCGGTAGTATTCTATACATTGCACATGACGTCACTGTGGAACTGTTGAACGTAGGCAAAGCCAACACATGTATTCTAAATTTCGTTTAATATATTCAATACGATTTATTGTGGAAATGGAAAATAATATTTTTCAATAAAGACGAGCAAAGCATTGGTCCACTCACAATTGTGTCCTTATTCTTACGCCAATCACGCACTAGATTCTCACTTATAACAAACTCACCTTCAGCAGCACTGTTGTTGTTTAAATTCTCCGCAAACTCTATCACACATATTTTAAATGTATCGTCATAAGCCTGGCGTTTGCGTTTGCCAGGCATTTTCAAAGATTTATCGTAAGTCCTTAGTTGTGTTTGTGTTTATCTAATTAATAAATGGTTGCACTCAATAATCTACGCTAGTAATTATCCACAACCATTTTCAGCTTTTAATCCGATGAAACAATATTATCACTGTAATCCAATCTTTGTACTTTTTATCTGACTGTCAAAACAATTGATTAGTGTCTCGGTAAAACGTGTTTTTATAACAATGATTGACATACCCAAGAGACGCTAACTCCACCTTTTTCTCTGTATTTGATTTATTTTAATGAAAATTATTTTATTTTTTCACGATTCCCTTCAAATGTTGCACGCACATTGCGAAAATAGGTTACATGACGATATACACACGTTCAGAGGGTAAATCTGTCCTGATTGGATGATAATTTCATCAAATCTTTTAATAGTAATATATATATGCCAACATTTTTTTGAACAAATTGCGAATGTTATTTCTTGTTCAACTCTTGAGCACTATTTCGTGTCAATGTTGCTCAAAAGAAGATCGACCGATAAAACAGAAACTTGTTAAACAGTAAATAGAAGTTATGAAAAAAGTCAAATCAATCTTTCAGTTTCTCTAAATTTGTTCAGTGAATCGAATTTTTGATGTTTTGTTGACCTCCTGCCTATTGCTTTCGAGTACTTTCGCTTTTCTGATGTGTCCTCTCGACTCAAGGTAAACAACGCATGTAGTGTATGTCATTTGCGGGTGTGTATGGAACTATCGGCTTTGTGTGGTTAAACACGCTGTAATTAAACAATTTTGACATGGGTTGAATGGAAATGAAATAAATCTTTAAAGGTACATCGTTTATTGCGGCATTGTTTGAATTAATTCAGAAATTATTTTAGAAGTTTCCTTAACCGCTCGACTCAAGGTAATTGGAGGATAATTTAAGCACATTTAATCAACGGGAACCAGTCCTTAAAAAATGTTCAAATATTCCCAGGATGCCAGGAAGATTGGTTATTATCATATGATGATAATAGCAGAACTTAAGGAGTGGAAACATCTTACAGTCAGACATCAGCAAAGCTTTATCACTTATTTGTTGAGAGTCAGCAGGGCTTTTATCTTGATTTGTGGAAAGGGCCTGTGTAGGGGTAAAAATTATTGACAAACTAAAGGAAAATATGGGATAGAAATATCCCAAGGCTAGTTGCAATAATTCAACTATCAGCTTTATAACCCAATGGGTTGCTGATAGTTGCAATGCGCTCTCTCTTGGCCATGGGTGCAAAATGTTATTAACAATGCAAGGGTTAAGGAACACTGAAACTGCAAGATTTTATACAAGTTTACCTATCTAAACCACAAACTCATCCAAATGGCACCATTAAAGCAAGAAATAATTGATTTTATTGACTTAGGTTTTGTTTTGTACTTGTATCCGCCATATTGGAAAATTGACCCAATATTGGTTAGGTTGCAGTACACCAATATTTTGCACGTCGGGTTATGTGCTCCAGCCTATAAAGTCGATAACGATGTGGTATTCTATACAGAATACACTGTTTCAAATTTAAACATAAACATGTCAGCGAGAAAAGTGTGTTGAAACATCGTCGTGTTTTTAAAGGGTGCATGCAAAGGATGACATCCGTTTGTTGCCATTCAGGTAAATTTAACATGTTTATGAAGTTTACTCATTATTTTCCTCAATTTGTCTCCAACAACGTCTGTTTAGTGAAGCGCACGGATTCGGTGTGCTGAACTGCTTCCACAGTCATTGAAATTCAGATTTAAATCTACAAGCAGGTTGGGCTAGTAATATGGGAATTTGTACTAGCCCAAGTCAGATTTTACTAGCCCACACATTTTTGTTAAAAATGCAGAAAAAATAATATAAAACATCCAAAGAAGCATTCATTTATTCAATCTTTAGAAAACAATACAACTCTCTTATTAATTTCATCCTCATCCACGTCAGCTTCCTTGTCATCTGAGCCAGCCTCTTTCGGATCCTGAAATAAGAAGAAATTAATTTCACACATGGATTACAATCTAATCACAATTTTAAATATATACATAAAGTTTAGGTAAACCATAAGCGGAACTGTATCCCATATATCCATGTATAAGAGAGAGCAAATCTGAACCACCAGAAAATATATAAGCGATTTAGTGCCAGGTTATTCTACAAAAAGCCAGATTACAAATGCGTTGATCACAATTACCTCAGATTTGCATTCGCAACCCTGCCAGCAACTTCCATTGGCTCTCCCTTCCCCAGTTTCGCCCACACATCCTCGCGACGTACTTCAATGACAACAGTTCCGCCATTACTCACTGTGTTCGAAACACAATGCAAAACATTTATTTTACATAATGGAAATCCGGGAACCACAAAACTATATGCGGTTTATGCGCAGTAATCCAATTATCGGCTGATTTCGCAGCACTTGTGCGCAATGTGTTAAAGACATAGGCGGCAGTTGATATAAGCGGCTCAAAACTTTGTTTACAATTATTGAAAATGAAAGTGGAACACGTTTTCTGTTTTCTTAATTTTATAAGCACGTCGGGCTTGTATTATTGGATTTCTCACAAGCCCGAAAGAAAAAGTACTAGTTTTTGCTGTCGGACTAGTGCGAATTTCGACGACTGCTTCCATGTTTATGAATGGGTGCATATGGACTACCAGAGCCGCCATAGCAAAAATTATCAAAGGCTCTGGGAGTCCGATTATATGGACTAATCCCAAGGCAGCGATTTTCCTCCTTCTATATAAAGTACCGGTAAACGGCACTTTCCCAATTACGAAAAAAATACAAATTTCCCAATTGCTGTCCTTAAATTCCAAATTAAAGGTTAAAAAAAAAAAAAAAAAAAATTTTTTTTTTTTTTTTTTTTTTTAAGCAACATTTAGTTAGTTTCCCTTTGCAGCTCTATAGCTTGAACCTAGGTATATATAATATTGACAGCTTGAAAACACTTGGTGATCAATTTTAAAGTATTTGGGAGCAAAAAATCAAATACACCAACTTCCCAATTTGAGGTTTTCACGAGTTGATTTTTCCCAATTTTGAGGTTTTCACGACTCGATTTTTCCCAATTTGACCTGTACGGGTACTTTTCCCAATTGGACAAGGAAAATCGCTGCAAGGCAAACTTTAAATTTGGGAAAAAATGCATAATGTTAACTAATAAATAGTCTTTCCTGTAATAGTCAGCTATTGACTGTAGGAAGTACGAAGTAGAATTGGCAAGAACAAGAAAAAGGCGTGGTCAATAATAATAAAACACGAAACATTGAGAGAGAATAGATCTACTACTTACAGTCGATGTCGTTTTGACTGAAAAACTTCGCCTGAAAAACACAAAAATGCGTTAACACAAACTCGGAAACAATACATTCAATAATACAGACGCGGAGATACGAACGAAATTACCATTTTATTCGTGCCTTTCTTGTATCGTGTGTTCGATTTGTTTTTGTTTTGTAAAAACCCAAAGACGAAAATGAGGGCCCAAAATGAGAGAACTTTGAGGTTACAATGCAACTTATTTCCGAGGTTTGTATATATGGAGTTTATCAGTTTGTCAATTAAGCTACTATTGTGTTTGTCTATGTACACTGTCGTATTTTGTTAAATATAAATTACTCGATGTACATGTGAATTTATTATTTACTCAGCAGAAGGATAATCGGAAAAGCTTTCTTTTGTTTTTTCTCCTTTACACGAAATTTCAGAAGTGCAATTGTATGCGTCTTTTATAACGACCAGGGCGGAAACGTCTTGGGGGCGAAACATCCGAGGACCCTTTTATAATCGCTACAACATTGATTATTTTAAATCTTAAAAACAAAACAAAAAGAAAAACAACAACAAGCGTACTTATCGAATTGCTACATTCAGGCAACATTAAACGAAGAAACAATGAAGCATGTAGGAGCAATGTCAAATTAGGGAAGCGTTATAGTATACTGCATTGGTTGGATGCAGGTACCACTTTGAGCACGTGATCAACACCTATGACCATGCTCAAAGGTCAATGCTAACGACGACACACTGTCAGACCTCATTCTTCTCGACATTGAGAAGGATAATGGTAGTCAAACGTCAGTTATTGGCTTAGTGGTTTATCGTTTCAATACACCACTTTCTGAGTAAACGATGTTCTCTCACTCAATCCCGCACATGATGTTATTAAATTTTATGTATGGACATTTCTGTTCGATTTCCTAGATGAAAATGTTGGCCTACACGACCCTTCGGTAGCTACGCCTATTTATTATATAATACTGATTATGAATATGTTATACCTATATGCATTGGGATGTCCAATCAATTGCACATAATAAATTGTATAAATGCATATTCAAACGTTCGCACTTAAAGAGTGTGACCGAGTGTGTACTTATTGCCTACGGAAGGTTCTAAGAAGGTTGAACAATTATGAAGCACTGGTGCAAGTCATTCGGCAACTATACGGAAACGCTAGCAGCGCCTCTCTTCTCAATGGGCAGAAGGATGACTTCTTCAGGACATCAATAGGCGTCCACAAAGTATGTCTGCTCTCCCCGTCCTGTTAAACCATTAATTGAGAAAAGAATGCAGGAAACCCTGCAAGGCCAAAACACCTCTCTCTCCATCGGTGGGAGACCCATCCCTCATGGATGGCATCGGCAGTGAACTCTGAGACCTCACCAACAGGCTATCTGAAAGAGCAGGAGCAAACGTGTTTTAGACATCACCATTAATGGCAAAAAGCTGGATGAAGTGACCAGCTCCAAGTTCTTGGGAGTAGCCCTGTCCAACTATGGCACAAATAGACGACAGCAATAGTTTTTGACCCACAATAATTCACCGCTCCCCATTGGCGATCGTCAAACGACGAAAGCTGGTTTGGTTTGGACGCGTCACCAGACATAACTCACTGTGCAACAATGTGCTCCAGGGCGTGAAAGACTAGACGTCCCTCCCCCTGGATGAGCTACTTACAGCAGCACACAAAAGACCTGACTGGCGTGTTTCCCTCATTTCCCTCCATTGTCAGACCGGTCGATGCAATAATAATAATGATGATGACGATGATTAATTCATGTTCGCAATATTGTTTGCATCATATTCTTAAATCCGTCCGATCGTTCTTCCGCCTCTCGATTATTTCGTTTCCGATGATATTAAGCTCGCTTATGAACAACGTTCACATTGTGTTGCTTGTGAGGAATAAAGTATTATTATGTCATTAATAAATCAAGCGTAAATACACGAAAAGTGATTTACTAAGTTACTTAACAATGGGATCAAATGCCCTTAAATAAACTTGCGCATAAACTTATATAACCCCGGTAATTATAAAGTTACTTATAGTGAGCATGAACACATCTGTCAGATATATTTGTGAATGGCAAACATTTTGTTGTAATCAACTTGCAAATAGTAATATACTAATTTTGTCTTAATGTCACACCAATTGTTAATTTAATACTAGTTTAAGAAGTGTATTCATTTGTGTTTTATCATCACATTAAACCTTTTAATAAGACAATCTCAGCCACTGGAGTCAGTGTTTTGAACAGAATGTATTATTGCTTATTATGTACAAACACATACATTAAATTATGTTAGATTATTTTAATGTTTCTAATCATATATCTCGATCGGCTATTAGTGCTTGTTTACATTCTGTGCGATAATTGCGATGTGTTACGTTCTAATTTCCATATCCCCGCCATTGTTTTCTTATCTTTGCAAAAGTAGCCTGTCTGTGTGCATTGAATTGTTTGTAACTGTCCTAAAATTCTGATCCACACATGAATCAAATGAAGGAGATCTTTTTGCTTATTGGCACATGTAAGATTTTTTTTTATTATTAAAGTATGCTGACGTAAACATAAAACCTATAGATAAGAAAGATGTTAGAAATCGTAAATATGTCTAGCTGCCTAAGAGTTGTCAGTTGTCTGGAAGTTAACATTTAAAATTTGTTTAAAAAAATGCAGATTCTATGCACATATAATTATACAGATCAATCATTTAAGTCGAAACTGAAAATACATCTATTATATATCATATATATTTTAGTGAGCACAGCTTTATGCGTTAAACAGCGCTTCATCGTTGATTCCGTGCCGGGTGGCAGTCCATTCCAGAGTAAGGGATTACTATATTATTGAATAGTCTTATTTGTAGTCGATCCCTGTCCGGTGGAAGTCACAGGGTCAGTTTTTTGCGCTAGTATTAAATAGTCTAGTAATAGCCTGTCGCACGGACGTCATTCCCTGTCGGGCGAAAGTTAATTCCGCTGTACGTCTTAACACTAGTATTGAATAGTACAGATCGCGATAAATCCCTCTCCGATGGCAGACCATTTCATAGCAAATGGTTACACAAGTATTTAATAGTCTAGATCGCGGTCAATCCCTCTATCATGGCAGTTCATTCCGGAGCAAATGGTAACTAAGTATCGAATAGTAAAGACCGCGATCAATCCCTCTTTGATGGCTGTCAATTTCAAAACAAATGGTTACTAGCGTATGGAATAGTCTAGATCTCGGTCAATCCATGACCGGTATCTGTCCATTATAGAGTAAATGATTCGATTTTATTGAGTAGTCTTACGTGTGGTAATGCCCTGCTAGTTGCAAATCCATTTCTGAGTAAAAGGTTACGATAGTATTGAATGTTATAACAAGCGGTCGTCCCCAACTATGCGAAAGTTATCGAATTGAACATAAAGAATCGAAGTCACAACGTGGAATACAAGGAGTAGGGTCGGTACATAAAATATGGTCGATCTTATATGGACGGGAAAAAACGTTGTGTACGCCTAAATGAGGATATACATGACTGTGTATGTCAGATCATATGGGAAATTATGTATGTTCATATATATATATATGTATGCCTATTGATATTGCATTTCTTGTTATATGGAAATATATGTATGTTTACAGTAAATAACATGTTTGTTTATATGCAACTGAATGTCTGTTCATATGGATATGTGTGTAGTTTGATGTGTCAACCCGATGGCTGCTCACGTGTGTCAGTTTATGAGGATATATATATGTCTTGTAATGGGGATATGTGTGTGCCTATGTTCAGTTTCCGGAAATGGTGGCTCCTCCAGCAGCTATACGGCGTGCAGTCCACAGCAGCTCACTTGCTCGCTCAATTGCCCTTCCGGTTACGTAAAGGGTGTGACCGGATGTGATTACTGCCAGTGCTCGGGTACCACTCACCGTGAGTTCTGTTAAAAATATATGGATAAAGGTTATTTTATTCGTACCGAGCCTGATAATTTCAAACAAAATCGACAGTTACCTTTTTTTTTGCATAAATCCTACCACTATTTTAACCCACAAGAAAACAACGTGTTAATTGTGAGCTTATGCGATGACCTTTCGCCGGTCTACCGTCGTCACCATTTTGCATGTGAACACTTGTAAAAGCGACCTTTATTGCCAATATTCATAACAACGCCAGAATTATTTACCAAAAGAACTTTCGGACTACTTTAACTGAGTCAAATGAGGAAACAAAACTGCGCAGGTAGTTCAAATTTGAAGAAAATTATGTGAACGCTCTAAAAATTATAAATTTTTGACAAAGCATCATGACAATTGCTCAGAACATATGTTCTGATGAAATGTCAGCTGGGTTCAAAAATGATTCAGGTCCGTTAACTGACAACATGTTCGACACTGGGGAGGAGCAGTTTTCATCAATCATTGCTAAAATGAAACCATGTAAATACTTTAAAAGTTACATAATATTGTAGTCCAATCTTAATGAAACTTTCTCAGACCATTTGTTCTAATCATATCCCTACTGAGTCTGAAAATGGTTCCGGTCCATTGAACAACATGGTCGCCAGGTAAAGGGGAAATTTTTCTTATATATGGCTAAAATGATATACATGTATTTTAAACACTATAACAGTCACATTTTTGGACCACTCTTGATATCTAATCATAAATACGAGTTCGAAAACGTTTTTGCTTTGTTTTCAAGCATGAACGCCATGGTGTGGGGCAGTTTTAGAAGTTTTTGAATTCCCAGTCATCATGCACCTTGCTGTAAACATTTGTTCTAAGGATCGTTTTTCTTTGTTCTTTTTTCAATTTAAATGCAATAATATAATTGGCGGAGTTTGACAATGGTTCAAGTTCGGTTGCCAGGCAGGGGTGGGGCTATGAGGGTGGGTCTGTTTACCTTCGGCTAGAGTGAACTATTTCAACCATCTAGATGATTCATGTTTAACAAATCATCGTAAAGCTTGCTGATAATATCTCATCTGATTCAAAACTGGCCATTGAAAAACATGGCTGTCGGGGGTTTTGGGTGGGTCGCAGTGTGTCTTCATATGGCTTAAGTGAAAACTCGTTGAGATCGAACAGTGTTCCGGTCCATCGAAATAATTGCTGTCAGGGACGGGGGGGGGGGGGGGGGGGCAGTTTCTTCATATGTCTGCTATGAAAACATGTGAACTCTAAATGTTCAGTTCAGATTATGAGTGGTTCAATAGACTATCCGTCACTGTCTTAGGCATTTTTTCATAATGTTAGTTTGTTTTAACAACTACGCCAAATTGATGAATTCATGAAAAATACAGGGCAGCGAACATAGTTACAAGTCCAATAGATTGCAAAGATGCTGCGAAATCGCAATCAGTTCTAATCGTTAAACATTTCCCACATAAATACATATTTTTTTAAATCGAGCTCATTGATAAATTATTGAACAGGATACTTTAAATCCATGGCACGTTAGAGAACACGTATCGGCTTAATTGTATGAAGTTGTTTATTTGACATTTGATATATCGTTTCAGTAAGCTCTAAACTCGTTCAAACATTGCTGGTTAATGTAATTATATTTATAACTGATGCATTTCGATACTTGGCTGCGATGTTGTTTTGTTCCATTTATGAGGTAACACCAATTCCAAAACGGCTGTTTAATGTACATATTTCAAATAAAAAGATTGATAGCAATCTGTTTGTTGCGACTTGATTCCGGGTAACAAAACGCTGCTACAAATATTTACAAAAGATAACGCTAAATTCGTTTACAACATAAGCTATTTAACCCATTTATGCCTAGCGTCTAGAAAATGGCCTTGGCAAACAGCGTAGACCCAGATGAGACGCCGCATGATGCGGCGTCTCATCAGTGTCTGCGCTGTTTGCTTGAAGGAATTTCTGTAAGAAATATTCTAAACATAGAAATTAATATACTAGACATCCCTAGTTTTGGAAATAAATTGATTCAATCTAGAAGGATTGGAGAGTCCACTAGGCATAAATGGGTTAATTGATTTCGCCATTTCAGCACCGACAACGACTGCCTCACACGCAATAGACTGTCTGGCGTCAAAGCTACAGTGCGCCCGTCACTGCGGGGAAGCTGGCTACGAAGCGGACCCGCATGACTGCACGTTCTGTGTTTGCAAAACATTGCCATCCGTTGCGACATTGGCTGCGCTGACCTCAACGGTGGATCAGTGCTTCGTCGCCAAGATTCAATGCCACCAACGGTGTAGTAGCCTCGGATACACCAGTAAGATGTTTGACTGCACGGGATGCCTATGCACACCCCCAGAAACGACGCAACCCACCACCACAACGACCACAACCACCACAACCACCACAACCACTACACCCGTACCAACCACTATAAACGCATGTGAGCAGAATCAGTTACGCTGTAGCACCCGATGCTCCACAATAGGGGGATATTTTGGGCAAACATTCGACTGTACCGGATGTGTGTGTCTGCCGGTAACCTCCACTACACAACCGGCCACCACCACGCACAAAGAAGTGACGTCACAGTCTCACACGACGGTGAGCCCGCAGCGATGCCTGGCTGCCCGGATGCAGTGCGCCACCCAGTGCGGCCTGGCGGGATACATGGTAGATCCGGCGGACTGCATGTTCTGCGCGTGTAAGCACTAAAGGACACTGTATATTCATGCCAGACTGTTGGTTGTATATGAATGTGAAACATTATTACCTATATAAACGTTAAAAACGCACATTATTTATAGAATATAAATTCGTACATTTACATTTCCAGTAAAACAACCTTGATGGAAATCGCATCATATGTACTTATATATCTCTGCACTCATGTTAATATGGGTTGTACCAATTGACACTTTCAATCGCTTTAAATATGTAGTCATGTACCATACATCAAAGTAAATAAAGCAAATGTTTAACAAAACTATATCAGCACACAGACCAGTTTCCGACCATAGAGCTTATTGAAATGGCAAACATGCCGAGTTAAACTATATCAACACACAAACCAGTTTCCGACCATAGAGCTTATTGAAATGGCAAACATGCCGAGTTAAACTATATCAACACACAAACCAGTTTCCGACCATAGAGCTTATTGAAATGGCAAACATGCCGAGTTTTATACATGTTCTGAATCATCAACACCAGCAAAGGTCGTCGTGGGGTAGTGGGTAATGTGTCCGCATAGCGACCGGGGGTCGATGCTTCGATACACACCGTGGGGGCGTTTCTTAGATCTCAGACAAAGACACCAATCAAACCAGGAAACGGACTCGTGAGCGTTTCACTAAGCCTATGACTTCCTTAAAAATAAGGCTTATATAAAATATGTGTAAACTTCACACCAACAACATGTCACAGGTTATATTGAAATCCGATTTAAATGATTGAACAAAAAGGCATATTATCTTTGGAAATGATTTTAACAGGGGCATGATTTTAACAAACTTAATTTGTAGAGGACTATTTTGCAAAGTTACAAATTAAATATTTAATCTCTGACACTTGCGGTTTCAGAGAGGAATTTTTAGTTGTTTTTTTTTTATTTAGGTATCTTCAAATCCTATGACTCCCGGGGCTTGGTTTTAAAACAATGGATATAACCTGAACTCTCTTAGTAGATGGCCACACGACGATGTCACCAACAATATTACACCCCTAATCGCCGGAGGTTCAGTGGAAATGATTATTAAAGTTACTATATAACTCTTTTTATATTATGTAACGATGAGGCATTTCCCGATTGACCGAATAGGCGTGATTTGAACAATATTTGTTGATGGTCCACACCCATAATTAAACCGCTGAGTCTTGTCGTTTCAGATGATAAGACTTTAAACTTTCCACTCTCAGAATATTTGTTTAGCTATGCAGAAAGCTGGAACAATTTGAGCAATTGTGAAAGAAGGTCACCCATGGCGACGTTCATGGTGAGACAGTCAATTTTCGCTGTTTTATACTGATAATATACCTGGACGTTTCATGAAAATCTGCATTGCGGTTAAGGATATGTCGTTTGAAACCAATTGATGGCGACACACGATTGACGACACACGATGTAGGCAGATGGCAACTTACCACAATGGCTCACCGTAGCATGAAGTCGTGCGTCGTAAGTCTCCATCATTATACTTCAAACGATATTTCCTCTTCCATACAATGTATGATATCTTTTAGTAAGAGATATCCTTATATATGGAAATGAATGCTAACAGCAGTTAAAATAAAAGGAAATACTTTAGCCCTGGAAAGAACTTTTCATAAGATGAAGAATGTTTACATATAAATTAACACAACACAAATCGTATTTCGTGCAAGTACGGAATTTGGAAAAAGCCGCTTACTCGAGAATAGAATAAGAGGCGTGAAAATTAACACATGTTTGGATCCGTCGAGAAAAGTAGATTCAAATGAAGATGAAAACAATGAATAAGGCAACCAGCTTCTTTTAATTCATCAAGATAGCTTTAGTGTCAATTGGGAATGTTGTGGCCTCTACTTAAGAAGGTACGTTAATCATAGTTATCTTCATGAATCATTAGGGAATGAGGAATGCGGGTAAAAACACCCAAGGAAGATGGAGGTCGTTATATGAAAGGATTATGTTTTTAGAGCAACACCGCAACGGTCATTCACTAGGACTTTAAATTTGTATAAAGAAACATTTATCGTTCGGCTAGATAAAGTGTCTAATCATAAACAGTACATAACAATAATAAATGCTTGGTTTATTAAATATGATTGTGGCATCTTAAAATGTGTATAAAAACTTGCCATGTAATGATTACTTTTGATTGTAAAATTAGCTGTCCAGAACTTTATGGACGTTAAGACATCAAATATGCACACTACCCAATCCTGCTTCACATTTGCTCTTCATTTCCCTTGAAAACGTTGTATTCACATTTAAGTTTTAATCATGTTGTCACAAATACATGCGTAACCTGAGTTTTGCATTAATATGATTAGTTGATTTGTGGTACATGTAATTTAAAGCTTTTAACTGTTAAATCGTTCACGTGAAAATTGTCAGTTACTGGACAGATAATGTTCTCGATTAAACATGGTAACAACGCATTAACCCATTTATGCCTAGTGGACTCTCCCATCCTTCTAAATTGGATCAATTTATTTCCAAACAAGGGATGTCTAGTATATTTATTTCTATATTTAGAATTTTTTTTTTACAGAAGTGCCTTTAAGCAAACAGCGCAGACCCTGATAAGACGCCGAATCATGTGGCGTCTCATCTGGGTCTACGCTGTTTGTCAAGGCCTTTTTTATAGACGCGATGCATAAATGGGTTAAATACCTTATATAACTAGGACTTGTCACTAAACCCCCCCCCCCCTCCCGACACCGCATATTTACTTTTAAGTTGCAAGTTTAAAAAATGAGAGAAATGCATCCTTTGGCGTGACCAGTTTGGAAAACAACTGCGTTTTTAAACAACCTTTGTAGTTAAAAACAATGCAACGAATAAAAGCAAACATTTAACTTTTATGTTATGCGGTTAAAGAGGACACGTACTTTTTTGCTATGCTTGTCTATCTTTTAACTCTCTGCGTGTGTCCAGCTGTGACTACAGACACAATTTTGTGCACCGTTGTCGAATGTATCCGAATGTGTCGGACATCTTTTATAACGATTAGGTGATAAGTTTTTAAGTTATTAGAAGACATAGATATAAGGTCCATCCACTAAAGGTATTAAACTTGTTAGCGATGTATCATTTACAAACAATCTTTGAGTAAGAAATATGTTTCATCCACATAACAAACAATAATAATGTCGTAAGTAGCAAATATGATGTTACAGAACTTGTAAGTAGAAAAAGAAGCTGGACGTTTGTAACTTATGATGTAGCACACACACAGCTTAATATAAAAGGGAAAAATGCCACAAGCTTTGAATATTAAACTGCCACAAACTTTGAATGTTGAAAAATGAAAAGTGTATGAGCATGTCTATGGGAATGTTAACATCAAATTAAAGCTGAAAAAGGTGCTTAACGTTTGTAATTTGTGACGTGGAAAAATAAAAAAAGTATCGCTCATGCACAACTTCATTTCATAAGAAAGGTTGTATGTTGAATAGTTACGGAAAACGCCTGCGGGCGAACTTGCATTTACGGACAGACGTTCGTTTTGATTCCAATATACTTCTTTTATTCTTAAGATGCGAATATTTCACACTTCGATTTCAACTTCTCCTATATTTGACTAATGTGCCTTTTACATTTTGAAAACACTTTTATATAATATTTACCCTTGAAATTGGTATATGACACGTTAATCTTTAGCATGCTTTTAGAACATTGAATAATTGAATCTCTATCTTAAAGTGTACAGAACAATGTCAAATCAAAAATATCTAAATAGTTTTTCATATTTAATTTCAGCGAGTTTTTAGAACAAGCGCGGACTAATTGTTCCAGTCTTGCCATTGGTGATGCCTAAAGCAGTCTAAACAGGGAAGTGCGTGTCAATCCTGTGAACTTCGTTCACCTTGTTATCGCAGACAGGTGACCTGATAATGCTCTCGGCATGGCCGTAACGCCCCCCAGACTCTGGCATGGCATGGCCGGAACGCGCCCCCAGACGCTCGATCGAATTGCACGGCTTTCCAGCGGAAGGCTGTTTCCTAAATAAATAACTTTTATAAATTACACATTTGTAATTTATAGCTTATCGTAAACATAATCTACATTTATTTATTGATCAAAGCTGCAGATTGCATTCCTCTACGTTCGTGACAGTGTGGCACTCGACAACAGTTCACAATCTGGTGAAGATTGTCTGTTCATATAACTGGAACAAAATCACGTGGCTCTGTCTACAAACATCGTTCACTCATCGTCGGAAAATGAAGACGCTGATTCTTGTGATCGCTGCCATAATTTCTGGTATGATTCTTTTCGTTGTTGTATATTTAACAAATACTGTGTTTGTTCATTGCATGATTTAATACAAAATTTACACTGCATTGACGATGTCTTTAAGTTCGTGTCAATTTTCAGTAAAGAACGCAGTTAACGTCATCTCGTCACGATAGTTGAGCCATACCAAACTGATCTTATTATAGACTGAGCTCTCATTCTATTAGTAATGCATAATTGTATTTACCCATCGATAATACAATGACAATTGTAAAACCTGTCTGTCCTTGACCACTATTATTCACGGATGATATGTCGCTGTACTGAATTTGGCCAAGAAGGGAGCGCGCGGGCGAAATAAACATTATTATATTTGGGGCGTGCTCAGTGAAAAGGGGGTTTGATTCATGTGTGTAAAGTGTCACATGCCCAGAATAGCCTGTGCAGTCCACACAGGCTAATTAAGTACGACACTTTCCGCCTTAACTGGATTTTTGCTAAAAAGAGACTTTTTTTCTTAAAACGAAAAAAATCATGAAAGTGGAAAGTGTGGTCCCTGATTAGTCTGTGCGCACTGCACAGACTGATCTGGGACGATACTTTACGCATATGCATTAAATCCCTTTTTCACAGAGCGCGGCTTATTTGTATTTTACTTTCACAATAAGTAGAGGAGAGTGAAAAGCGTACATTAAAAATCCCGTTATTTTGTCCATATAAATGAAATATATCTTCCACACACGATCATAGCTTTATATATTTCCAATAATGACTTCTAATCAGAATCAGCGCGTTCAAGTGAATGTCAATGAATATTGTCATTAGTGTTTAATGCCTTATGTCAATCATTACCTTAGAGCAGGTTTTAGTTCTTCAACCAGTTTTTTCGCTCTGTCCTTTTAAATAACTCGAGGCCTATCATCAGCACTCTTTGCCGACAAACCAGAGCTGCAATCTACAGCCATTTCCAGAAAACAAACCAGAGCTGCAATCTACAGCCATTTCCAGAAAACAAACCAGAGCTGCAATCTACAGCCATTTCCAGAAAACCTCTGCAGAGTATCATGATTAGTATAAAATACATTCTTGTGCACGTTATGTTGGTGCTTTTCTTAATGCGACGAATTTTAATTGCATATTTTCATGTTAAAACCATTCATGCGATATTTGATAGTCCGAAGCAGTGGTCGCTAAACAAATTAGAAATATGCTGATTTACACTAACTTGACAAAAAAGTAACTAAAAATGCTCTTTGGTTGAAATAATCGTGTATCCGGCAAAATTTGCATGCGTGGCACAAACAATAAGTTACAAGAAATTCCACAAAGATGTGTATATTGCGAACAATCCGACCAACACATAATTTGTACGTAAATAGGATATTACTGATTCCATATTGACTTTGCAAAGTCCTATGTATTCTTTGTTGTAATGTCTTTAAAACTATAACTTATTTAGCGAACCAAACACCAAACACATACTTACCATATACTACATGGACAAACATGTTCCAATACCATAATCCTGGATAACAATTCTTTCCATTCTTTACATATAACAAATGATATGCCGATCCATTTTTCTTTACGATATTACATACATGACAATCGTTTTCATGTACATTTGTTCATTCTGTATGACAAACCCCAATATGAGTCAGATCATCATACCACTCTACGTTAAAATTAGCAAGAAAACCCCTTTCCTTATATTCCCAAAAAAAATAAAATCTTTCCATGACATTATGTCTGCCATGCGTAAAACCTATGTGACAATGTGGTCTATGTGTCCTATGTTAAAACCCGACATCAGAAACAGAAACATTTGATAAACCTCGTGTCGTACATGGCATTTGCTGATATGCACGGTCTTACATGACAGACGCTTTGCAAGATTTAATGTCGTGCAAGAAATCCCATTTACATTGTACATATTGCATGACATTCAATTTACTATAATGATTTACAACATGACTTAATCTCATTCTATTTTCATTCCATCCAATAGTACCGGAAGTAACCTCTTAAAAACCTCCTGTGCTACACGGTATTTCTTTTTCAATTCATCCTATCTTTCATGACATTGTCTACACGACCTATACTATGTTTCATGTTCCATTTACAATTATCATATCCAACATGAACTTTGAGTTCCATGCTAAATAGGGTGTTTCCTTTGCCATACCATTTGTCCTGCGTGACGTACCCTTTTCGGTTCCTCATATCCTATATGTAATTCACATGTATTATTTTTTCCCCATTTATTGCTACCGTACATGACTTACCGTTTTCAGTCATTTCTATCCAACATGGCATTCCCTTTTCAACCCTTTCTATCCCAAATAAATTTCCAATTCAATTCTTTATAAAATACATGATCATTTGTGCCGTGTTCTGAAAAAAACTGGGCATAATGCATGTGCGTAAAGTGTCGTCCCTGATTAGCCTGTGCAGTCCGCACAGGCTAATCAGGTACGACACTTTCCGTTTAAATTGGATTTGTGCTAAGAAGAGACTTCATCTAAACGAAAAAAGTCAGAAAGCGGAAAGTGACATCCCTGATTAGCCTGTGCGGACTGCACAGGCTAATCTGGGACGACACTTTACGCACATGCATTATGCCCAGTTTTCATAGAACACGACTCATTAAATCCGCCATATCCCACATGTCATTCCTTTTACAATATCCACTCTCCAAAATGACATTTCCTTTTCAATCCATCAAACCAAACATGAAATTCGATTTTAATTCCTTTTATCCAACATGGTATGTTCCCAGAGCTTTATATCCTACTGCACATTCCCTTAAAGCGGGTATATACGATTTTTTATATGTGTTTAATTGTAATATTTTGATAAAATATGTTACAATAACACAGAATAGGCAAGAAAAATTATACATTAAAGCCGAATTTCATAAAATGCAGCAAAGACAAATTAGCGCCCCGAGCCGATAGTGACGTACATATTTTCCTACAATAACCGAAGCATTCGTCTTTGTATTAGGATCGGAGATAGTGTTCGTGTGTCGTATGAATAGATATCGTTGCAGGAATTCAAATAAACCGTTAAACTAAGTTTAGATGCACATCGTACATGTATGGTATACATGCTTTAAAGCGGGTATATACGATTTTGTCAAATATTTATGAATTTATATAAACTGTGTAAAAAACTTATCATATATATATTTCAATATAAATTAAAATAAAAGTTAAGAAGAACATATGTCGAAAAATGCGAAATAAGCCAGATATTTAATTCTGAAATTGAAAACGGCTGTACAGCCGAATTCGCCAGCATGTATACCATACATGTACGATGTGCATCTAAACTTAGTTTAACGGTTTATTTGAATTCCTGCAACGATATCTATTCATACGACACACGAACACTATCTCCGATCCTAATACAAAGACGAATGCTTCGGTTATTGTAGGAAAATATGTACGTCACTATCGGCTCGGGGCGCTAATTTGTCTTTGCTGCATTTTATGAAATTCGGCTTTAATGTATAATTTTTCTTGCCTATTCTGTGTTATTGTAACATATTTTATCAATATATTACAATTAAACACATATAAAAAATCGCATATACCCGCTTTAAAAAACACAGTTCTTTCAAAAATGATAATTTATTTCCTTAACCCATTTATGCCTAGCGTCTAGAAAAAGGGTCTTGGCAAACAGCCCATGATGCGGCGTCTCGTCAGTGTCTGCGCTGTTTGCTTAAAGCGAGATTATACGATTGTGTCAAATATTTATTAATTTATATAAAATGTTTAAAAAACTTATTAAACATATATTTCAATATAAATTAAATAAAAGTTAAGAAGTACATGTGTCGAAAAATGCGAAATAAGCCAGATATTTAATTCTGAAATCGAAAAAGGCTGTACAGTCGAATTTGCCATCATGTAAATCATGCATGTACGATGCAAATCTAAATTTAGTTTAACGGTTCGTTTTAAATTCCTGCAACGGTATCTATTCATACGACACACGAACACTAACAAAAAAGACGAATGCTTTGGTTGTTGTTGGAAAATATGTACGAAATATCTTCGTCACAATCGGCTCGGGCGCTTATTTGTCTTTGCTGCATTTTATGAAATTCGTCTTCAATGTTTAATTTTTTTTTGCCTATATTGTGTTATTGCAACATATTTTATCAATACATTACATTACAATTTAACACAAATAAAAAATCGTATAATCTCGCTTTAAAGGAATTTCTGTAAGAAATATTCTAAATAAAGAGATAAATATACTAGACATCCCTTATTTTGGAAATAAATTCAATTTAGAAGGATGTGAGAGTCCACTAGGCAAAGGGTTAACCTTCTACCCTACATGCCAGTTCGTATCTTATATCTGCTATACCGTACGGCAGTCTTCCCACCTTTCCGTTCCTTTTAGAAAATCCATTTCTTACACCCCTTATCCTACATGACAGTCTGTTTCATATGCCCCATATCCTACCTCACAGTTCGATTTCTTAACCTAATATCCTTCATAAAAGTCCATCTCCTAATCCCCTGCATAATCGTATTTTTAATACTCATATCCTACAGGAGGGTCCATTTCAAATGCCTCCTACGCTACATGACAATATATTTCATATGCCCGCTTATCTAGCTAAAATTCCCTTTTCCATACCTCCTACAATAAATGCCGCTCAATTTCTTTTACCTCAAAACGTACATGACAGTCCTTTTTATAGGAAGACACTTCACATGACAGTTACATTTTCAATAACTCATATTCTACATCACAGTTTTACGTCTCTAATTCTCCATGACAGTCAGTTTCATTTACCTCCTATCCATCATAAGAATTATTTTCCGACTACATGACTGTACCCTTTAATACTTCTTATTCTACATGACGGCCTATTTCAAATCCATTATTTTCTTCACGGCAGTTCATTTCCAAGTTCTCCTACAAAACATGCTAGTCAATGTACTATAAACCTATACTACATGTACATGGCAGTCTATTTGCTTTACCTGCTTATAATACATAACAGTCCTTTCCTTTAACGCATATTCTACATAACAGTCCATTTTCTTTAACGCATATCCTACATAACAGTCCATTTCCTTTACCACCTATCCTACACGACAATTCATTTCCGATACCTTCCATCATACACTACAGCACATATCCTAAACTTACTATCATTTCCTATAATCTCCCATCCTACGCTACAATGCCTTTTCACTACATCATATTCTACAGCGACATAACATATAAACACTTAACATATTTCATGACAGTCCATATCTTCAACATTATTATATCCTACACGACAGTCCATTTCCCATACAAATCAGTATAAACTTATTCCGACAACATATATTTAATCATATGCAATAATTTTAATATCTACGAGGTACGTGTAGTTTAATATCTACGAGTTACGTGTAGTTTAATATCTACGAGTTACGTGTAGTTTAATATATACGAGTTACTTGTAGTTTAATATCTACGAGTAACGTGTAGTTTAATATCTACAAGTATCGTGTAGTTTAATATCTACGAATTACGTGTAGTTTAATATGTACGAGTTACGTGTAGTTTAATATGTACGAGTTATGTGTAGTTTAATATCTACGAGTTACGTGCAGTTTAATATCAATGAGTAACGTGTGGTTTAATATCTACGAATTACGTGTAGTTTAATATCTACGAGTTACGTGTAGTTTAATATCAACGAGTAACGTGTAGTTTTATATCTACGAATTACTTGTAGTTAAATATCAACGAGTTATGTGTAGTTTAATATCTACGAGTTACGTGTAGTTTTATATGTAGTTATGTACGAGTTACGTGTAGTTTAATATCTACGAGTTACGTGTAGTTTAATATCTACGAGTTACGTGTAGTTTAATATCTACGAGTTACGCGTAGTTTAATATCTACGAGTTACGTGTAGCTTAATTTCTACCAGTTACTCGTAGTTAATATCTACGAGTTACGTGTAGTTTAATATCTACTAGTTACGTGTAGTTTAATATCTACTAGTTACGCGTAGTTAATATCTACGAGTAACGCGTAGTTAATATCTACGAGTTACGCGTAGTTAATTTCTACGAGTTACGTGTAGTTTAATATCTACGAGTTACGCGTAGTTAATATTTACCGGTTACGTGTAGTTTAATATCTACGAGTAACGTTTTCATACGTGTGTTTATTTTTCAGCAAACGCAGAGAAACGTTTCATATACCCTATTGGTAAGGCGTTCATAAAACTTAACCCATTTATGCCTAGTGGACTCTCTCATCCTTCTAAATTGGATCAATTTATTTCCAAAATTAGGGATGTCTAGTATATTTATTTCTTAATTAGAATATTTCTTACAGAAATTCCTTTAAGCAAACAGCGCAGACCCTGATGAGACGCCGCATCGGGCGACGTCTCATCTGGGTCTACGCTGTTTGCCAAGGCCTTTTTTCTAGACGCTATGCATAAATGGGTTTAAAATGCGCAAGAGTATTTACCAATACACTTTCTAATGTCATTATAACTTACAACTAGTCAAAACATTTTCCCTTAACTTTGTTTCACAGTTAAGACCAGATCGATGCATTCAGACACTTTCTGAAGAAAATGCCATTTATACTATTTTTTTTGACACTGACTCAATTTGTAATATCGTAGAAACGCTTTGCAAGTATCTCGTTTGGACTTATTTAGGTATAAACGCTGAATTGATTACAGAGTTGTTGTTTTTAATTAAAATAAAGATTGGATACTTTTAATATTTGTTTATCCTTAAAATATTTTACATGTTAACATGTGTCCAACCAACACTAGTTGGTTGCTGTATTTCTGTTATTGTGGGCAGGCGGCGGTGGCGGCCCTGGCAGCTTTGGCGGCGGATCTACTAACTACCATCCGTGCACGCCCCAGCAGTCGCACTGTGATTTAAACTGCCCCTCGGGGTACCTCAAGGGTCCCATGGGATGTGACTTCTGTCAGTGCAGTCATGACCACGTCACGCCCGGATCAGTACTAACAGACCCAACATGTAAGGCGCAGCGTTTAATAAAGGCTTGACCTTTTTCTGTTGAAACACCTCACACTGTTTGTTTTTATGTAAGCATCTATAAGTAGTAAGAAACATACCCATCCTATATACTAATAAGCTTATTTCCTTTTTTCTTTTTTTTAAATCTGCAATATGAATATTTTGTTTTCAGCGCATGTGACCACCGCCCGCACAACCGCAGCTCCCACGGCGGCCCCCTCCACCACCGTGGATATTTGCAATACCGCGCATGCGCTGTGCACCAACAAGTGTGGTGCGGGCGGATTCCTCGTTGACCCAGACGACTGCACGTTTTGTGTCTGCAAGCAGCAGTCGGGCTAACAGTTCGACAGGCGATACCGCACCGCTCACACACGAATATGTACTTGTACACATTCTTGAAACTTGAATAAATTCTAAGTCGAATTGCTTATATAAATACTCCCCGGTTGGCCGAATCGATATCGGTTAGACAAGAAATGAAATTCGTTATTTGTTTAGTTTTTTTTGTTTCACGGACGGCAGCGGGGATTTATTAATATAGACACTACAACTATTAAATTCTATATCTAAACGGAATATTATTCATTTAAAATAGTTTGGCTCACAAATCATTTAACATGGAAAACATGTCACGTTTTTTGAAGGATCAGCCACTTTTTGCAAGAATTGACTTAAAGCGGGTATATACGATTTTTATATGTGCTGAATTGTAAAATATTGATACAAATATGTTATAATAACACACAATATGCAAGAAAAATGATACATTTAAGACGAATTTTATAAAATACAGCAAATACAAATTAGCGCCCCGAGCCGATTGTGACGAAGATAATTCGTAATTATTTTCCTACAATAACCGATGCATTCGTCTTTTTAGTAAGTGTTCATGTGTCGTATGAATCGATATCGCTGCAGGAATTTCAAATGAACCGTTAAACTAAATTTAGATTCACATCGTACATGCATGATATACATGCTGGTGAATTCGGCTGTACAGCCTTTTTCGATTTCAGAATTAAATATCTGGCTTATTTAGCATTTTTCGACACATGTTCTTCTTAACTTTTATTTTAGTTTATATTGAAATATATGTATAATAAGTTTTTTACACATTTTATATTAATCAATAAATATTTGACAAGATCGTATATACCCGCTTTAACCCATTTATGCCTAGCGTCTAGAAAAAAGGCATTGGCAAACAGCGTAGACCCACATAGTCTGCGCTGATTGCTTAAAGGAATTTCTGTGAGAAATATTCTAAATATAGAAATAAATATATCACACATCCCTAATTTTGGAAATAAATTGATCCAATTTAGAAGGATGGGAGATTCCACGAGGCATAAATGGGTTAAAATAACAACGACATAATAATGAGATCGCGTTATATAGATAACAGCGGCATAACCACTGGAATTTGTTAAAATATATAACGATGAAATAGCCAATTCTGAAATCAGTAAATATAGATAAAGAGGACATGGCTACTGAATTTAATCAAAATAGATCACGACGACATTTCCACTAATGCGATCACTTAATATAGATCACGACGACATAGCTACCTCGGATATCAGTTGAAATAGATCCGACGACAGTGCCACTACTTAAATCAATTAATGTAGTATGTGTATAAACGACACATCACCTTTGTATAAACAAAATATTGATACGAAGGACCTATTGGAAATACTTGCATCCGTTCACATTAGTACAAAATGCATAATATGATCACTTATAACAGTAAATATTGCTATGAAAAACACATTGGAACAAATGAAATCCTTAAACATTTGTTTAAATCCGTGAAGATTGGTATAAAAGTCGTTAAGCAACAACGGGCATGAGTTTACATTGTTATGAAAGACATATTGGAACCCTCTTATCGCTTAAACTTTCTGTACCTGACTAATGGGACTAATGTCATCCTTTTACATTGGTATAACAATATATAGAAAGCACTGACAAAAAGGAGACATTTAGATACATAGTTGGTTTTGAATACATGTAGGAATCACTGATATCTGTAAAGGTTTGGTATGAACAAATATAGTGACATCCGTTAACATTTGCGTAAGACACATATAGGAACCACTGACACCTGTCGAAATTGGTATAAATACATATATAGGAACCACTGACTTCCGTTAACATTGGTATACATATAGAAACCACTGACCAAAGGCATAGAGACCCGTTAACCTTTTTTATCAAAAGCATAGAGGAACCCCTCACATCCATAAGCGTTGGTATAGATGCCATTAAGGAACCACGACATCAGTCAACTTTTATATAATTGAACTTCAGCACTAACTTATAACAGATATTATATATATATATATAGATATAGATATATATAGATATAGATATCATTGACATCAGTAAACATCGGTTTCAAACAAAACACACACACACACACACGCCCACACATGTCTACTCTGTATTTACACGAATTTATGCAAGACACAATTTTATTCTGACAAATATTATAAAGTGTTTGCTTTCGTAAATTCATATTACATAGGTGTGATACTAATTTTTGCTTTGTCGGATTTGAAATCAAAATGTAGTGCGCCATTTTATTACATGTTTAGTAAACCCGATTAAAAAAAATAAAAGCCTACCCTTTCTTTATGCAGATTGTACAATTGTTAAAGAATTCAAAAAGCGTGAAACAATATTTCTGCGGCATATAATGACTTTGATATTTTGAGTAATTCTTTGCATACTTACTAAATACAAGAAAAAAACATTTTATTGTTGAATTAATTGTAAGCAAAATAATGTGTTCGTTTACATCAATACATAACGCAAGTGAAATAGTATAGCAACAGAAAAGAACAACAGCACAGCATTCCCTCGTGTGTTTATGACAAGCAACACATATCATTATCGAAAAGGAATCGATACCATTGTTTCCGTAATCATAATCGCCATTTTTTTAATTTTCAAACTATCAATATGTTAACACAACAATATGCTAAAAATGCAAGGTTTGCTAATAAAAACATTGAATCTCCCAATCAATTGTACGCCAACATTGAATAATAATGGAACATCAATCTAAGTGGATTAAATATAAACTTTCAAGTAAAAGCAATCAATGGAACAAGAAAAAAAACACTGTAATACTTACAAAGCTTAAAGTATACTATTATCAATAATTGTTGCTATATCGGCTAAAGACATAGTCAATTTTAAAATCGAAACATGAATTTGCGTAAACTAATTCTAATGTAGAATTAAAAAACCGATGCAATATTTAACGCTTAAAATTTTACATATTATTTTATAACGTTCAATTGTATTGAATGTAATCTGAACACGACAACTGGTCGTGCTAATGTTAATCAACCTATATCTCCTTCGCAATATGATGTTTTAATTACAGCTTTTTACACGGAATTCCAGTAACATCTAATTGAATTGATTGAAGAAATGCTAGTGAAATCTATTAAAACTTGTACTGAGTATGCAACTTTAAGCGGAGACTTCCAAAACTTGCCAGGCCATCATTTTACACTGCCAACGAAATTGTATATTCATTAGTCTTATTTTCGTGGAACATTTCTATTTTGCTACAAGTTATACAGGCGTAAGATCGGGAACACAGAATTTCACTAAACATTATCCACATAAACTTAATATTGAAGCATTGTTATGTGTGGTTGCCATTCAACTGCAAAACATTCGAAGTACCTTATTGAATAATCAGTGTTTGTATCCGTTGTTAATATTTCAGGAAAGGTTTATCTTTACATTAACCCATTTATGCCTAGTGGACTCTCCCATCCTTCTAAATTGGACCAATCTATTTCCAAAATAAGAAATGTCGAGTATATTTATATATTATATATATATTATATATATATATATTAAAGAAAATTACTATGCGTAAAAACATCAACTAATCTAATGGGTCTGTATGGCGAACTTGGAAGAATCCCTTTGAATGAACACCGAAAAATTATTATGTTTCGATACTGGATAAAAAATTTAAACTTACAGGAAAATAACATAATAAAAAAGGTTTATCTCGTGCTAAAAATGGACTCAGAAAATGGAGTCAATTACAATAAAAATAACTAAGACATCACAAATAAAAGAAATGTTGGAACATATGGGCCTTGCGGAGTTATGGATAAACCAAAGCATTGCTAAACCATCACTAGATACCATCAAACTCAGGATACTAGATCAATTCAAACAGAACTGGAAAAGTAATATTAATCAATCTGGAAAGCTTAGCGCGTATTGTACATTCAAAAGTAATTTTGAATTCGAACCATACCTAAAAATCATAAAACAAAATAAATATAGAATAGCATTAAGTAGATTCAGACTATCTTCACACAAACTGGAAATTGAACAAGGGCGTTATTATAATATAAATAGAGAAGACAGAAAATGCAAAATCTGTAATTCACATTTAGTTGAAATCGAATATCATTTTATCCTAACGTGTCCCTTATAACTTCACATAAGAAGAAAATACTTAAAACCATACTATTGCAGATGGCCAACGATAAAAAAATTAAAATCCTTATGTCCATAAACAATAAAAGTGAACTGATAAACATTGCAAAATACATATATCACGCAAACAATTTAAGAGAAGAACTTGTAAGTGATTAATCGATTAATGAATTCACTCATCATATATATATATATAATAAAAAGAACATGTACATTATTTGTTTCACGCATGTATTATTCAATGAGAACTTTATCACACTAACTCTTACTTTGTTAAAATTGTTGATTAAATCTTTTAGCTTTTTTTCAATATGTCAGAATCATATCCACATTACAGGTTTTACATCCAATCAATTAATACATAAACACTGACATTTTTCAGATTTCAGACTATATTCAAATGAAAGAAAAGAAAATTTCCTGCGCTCATTTATACAGATGTCATTTATTATATACGAACTAACAGTCTAGGGGAAGCAATCGCGATATATGAACACATCGGGACTTGCTGGCTTTCCTCCCTTAACGATCTTTTCACCTTTATACTCCAATGAATGAAACACCAAAGCAATCGATAAAAAGTTTTCTTCCTCCTCTATCAGATACTAAATGCAATCATCTGAACCAGAAGTATATTTGTATTCACTTATGTAGGCTAGAAGCTTTATTGTAAGCTTTATTGATGAATACATGTTGTTGTTGTTGTTGTATATTTATTTCTATATTTAGAATATCTCTTACAGAAATTCCTTTAAGCAAAAAGTTTACACCCATATGGGTCTACGCTGTTTGCCAATGCCTTTTTTTCTAGACGCTTGACATAAATGGGTTATATATATTTTGTGTATCTAATTTTGTGTCAAGTGTCTAATTTAGTGGTTATCTAAGGGTATGACATTACAATGAAACTTATTTTTGAAAATGACAATCAAATCAATTCTATTTTTCAAAGAAACGAGCAGCAAACTTGAACAAAATGGTTGTTGTTTCATTACTGGGGTCATGGGTGTGCTCGAATCCACTGAACAACGCGCAATTCTGCGTCCCCTTATCGATCTGCGCGGTCACACATGCTGGTTCCGTTTGACGCACACAGATGGACGCGCACGCGATGTTGCTCTCAACATTCAAGACTGTCCTGACAGCAGGATTCGACATGTCGATGCCAGTGACAATCCGGAAAGCTATAACACACAGGGGTTAACGTTATTAGCCTGAAATGAATGGGCCTTTATCTAGAATATGTGTTTGGTTTTCATGATATTCATATTGTTTCTAAATAATTAATCAACTATTCTGGTACCTGCTGCAAAACCTTAATATGAAAATCATAAACTGGTATCATGACAGAATGTTTGACTATCAAACCAATACTTGTACCATATATGTTGAATAACAAATAACTAGTAATTGATCAGAGAGATCTGTGTAGCATTATCATACAGTACATTCTTACAAGGTGTCCTTGGTTGGAAAAATCCTTTCAGTTGGACTTAGCAGAGTTTCATGGTTTCATTAGGTGGATTCGCCTGTAGTCTGACAAATCTGTAAGGACCCTTGTCATCGGGACTCCACGTAGCCGTTCTGTTTGCAGATAGGTTCATGATGCTCTCTGTCTCGTTCTTCTTACGTATCAGTCCCATTTCGATTTTGTAGGAATTAGCAACAACTGCATTAAAATAAGGGAAACTTATACCAGTGAATCAACCTATAAACACTTACAATAGACGTTGAATAATGGACAACGAGTTCTATGTTGAACACCAGTGTATGATGATATTGTATATTTTAAGCCAGTGTAACTTAATGTTCAATGCGGTCTTCCGAAACAAGTACAAACTCCTACTTATTTTCATAAACGCAATGCTTGTGATGCAAATTGTTGGGCTTTCTTTATTTTCAAGCTACGCGCACAACTGCCGATGTAATATTTTGAAATTTTAGGACTTAATTGACAGAATGCAATTTCATAAGAGACAAAATGACTGGTAATGCAAGCCATAATGCCATATGATGTAGATGGACGTGGCACGGCTTAGCCCGTGATTGTAATTACATGTAAACGTTTTTCTGTAATGTTTGAAGCTTAGCGCACCAACGTAAAGGCTAGGTAAGAGGGACTAGCCGAGCGTTTTCCTGGTTCCCACCGAGCGTACTCAATTTTATTTATCAAAATTCGCTCATTACATCATTCTTTACGTGTGTTAGTCCATTCCGACTTAATAGGTCTTAAACGCAAGCAAAGGGATTTATAACAGTGAATCAATCTATCACTGCTATCAATAGACACACATACATATCAATACAAGCTAAATTAAATTGAATTTATCTTAAGCCAGTTTATATAAATATTAAAGGCAGTCTTGCACAAAAACATGTTAGTAATCCGAACTATATTTCTACATGCGTTTTTCGTGATCCAAAATGTTAGGTATTAGTTTAGCTTCAAAACACGTTTTCAACTGCCAAGCAAATATTTGCAAAATGAAAAGATATGTTTGACAAAATGCCATATAATGTGACAAGAAATGTTTGACGGAATGAAAATATGCTCTTCATACACTGTCATATAAATAAGATGTGCATGTGTTTTACCGGCAGTCTTACCCGCAATTACTTGCGTATTTTTTTTCTTATTTGCTTGATTCATAGCACATCAACGCGAAGCTTACGTTCACAGGGCTAGCCGAAACTTTTTCTGTTGCAAGCAGGGGCGTAGCTGGGCATACGCAAATACGCACGTGCGTGCGCTGTTTGGAAAAAAATACACAAAGTGATCGAAAAATGCAATAAAGTGTGATCCCTAACCCGGATTATGTATATTTTCTTTGCGAGAGATGTGTTTTCATATCGAAAACACTAAAAGTGATATTATGGGCATTTTTCACTGTTGAATTGAGCTGAAAAGAATTAACAGGTCAAAAGAGTAAGTTAACATGTGGTTACTGACCAATTATCTGCAACTCATCTTGCTACCAGTTGTTTATAAAAATATATTTTATATTCGATATTCTTACGTGACCCACCCAGTCCTGTAAGCCGAAATGATCCGTAAAACACAATTGTGTCGTATGAACGAATCTGCACTAAAACTTAATTTAGTATCACATCGTACATGCATGATCAGTACGGTTGATATTCAAATTGATTATTTTTCTCTTTTCGGGATAATGTTTTAGTATGTTGATGCTGCATTAACAAATACAAGTGTATATGAAGTGAAAACACCAAAAATAAACAACGGTTGCGATAGACAACTATAAACTGTTAGATGCCCATAATATCACTTTAAACTGTCTTAAAGTTGTGTTTTTTTTTCGACTTCATAGAATACCGGTACGCATGATTTACCATTTGGGAGGTCACATTTTCTTTTGGTGGTGACTATACATAACATTATTATCGACTGCGCTTTATCGTTGTTTTCTACTACGTACAGTTTGTCAACCAGTTCCGGATAATCAGCAGTTCCGATTAATTTCTATTTAATTTCCATAATGCCCCAATAAAAACAAAATGATTTATTCAAATTTCCTTATTGCATCATTTGAAAGGACACATGTTGTCATTAGTTTAAACCGATTTATTTTAGCTCGATTGCATAGAAATCCTACGGCTTATTTGAAACGCTCTCGAGTCTCGTTTCCTGGGACTAGAACCAGTACTTGGTGTCTGTGGGGGGAATCTAAACAACGCTTCCACGTTGGGGATCGAACCCGTGACATTCCGATCGCTATGCGGACACCATATCCACTACAATACTGCAACCTCAAGTATTATCATTATTTCAGTATATCCTCAGTATTTCAAAAACAAGTTTCATCTTGATACCCAATATAATAGTAAAGGTATGCTCTAAACTAAATTTCAGCATGAACACAAACATAGGGACACCAGTGAAATTGTGAAAGCAGGAGTCGTGTTTTTATGCCACTCACTTTCAGTCATATATAATATATATATATATATATATATATATATATATACACACACAGTTAAGTTCAAAACTGATACCGATTATCGTTTTCAGTATATATGCTGTGGAAAAAATCGAACAGAAATTACTAAAGGGAATTAAGTCTTAGACATAGGAACAAGAGTTACGGCTTTTAAAATTTCAAATCCCAAAAAAAATATGGTTTCCAAGATTTGAACCGCACGAAATTTCAGTACCGAAATATAAAAAGAGAAATACCTTAACACATATGGAAAAGGAGTTTTAGTTATTTTGCACTGCCTTAACCCCCCCCCCCCCCCCACGAGATCTAGCTACCTATCGAGTTTCGAATTGATACCAATTTTTTTTAAGGACATGGTCTTATATAACGTCTTAGTTAAAAGGTGCATAACTGGTGTAATGTTAAACGTAGGGTGCGTATAATCTCACGTACACAACTTCAAATCAAGAGAAACCATGACTACATGTTTGAATGCCATAAGTTGAAAAGTAAGAAATTTTAAGTGCCGGAGAACGCCTCCGGACAAGTTTTGGTCTAAGGACAGACACACTGACAGACATACACTTCGTTTCGGTGGGTAAAATAATGTTGTAGAGTGTATGAAGCAATGATTGTTAAACCACCGTTTTCTGTCAAATAGAGATGTTCCCTGTATTTTCGACCAATTCTAAATGACGCCTGTAGTAATATAAAAAATCATGATATTCAAATCTTACTGTAGCATAATAAACATAGCGCATGCACAGCTTTTCTATCTTAAGAAAAAATGCATGCCTTTTTTATTATTTGTTGCTGAAATACGCACAGACCGGGTTACATAAAAAAGACCATATGTTATTCAATATCATAATAATTTTTCGTTGCATGTACTTAAGTAAAAATAAAATACAGTTCAATTAATGTAACAATTAGTATTTTCTATTCTAATTTGCTATCGAAATACCTAAAGCCAGAACTATAGATTCACATGAATAAAATCACAAAGGCGAATCAATAGTATTTTAGAACAAGTTATAATAGCCATGTCGATGAGTTATTTGACAATAACCAATGATAGGAACTATATTATTCTAAGAAAATTTTATTTTTCATAGTGCGGAACACTTCGCACACTTTCGTCAGCATTAAGATACTTAAGTTTATGTGTGCATGGTCGCATAATTAATCTCTAAAGGAAAGAACAAATATTGGTTGCGCTAACAAAGCATCCTAACATTCACCCGTGTGTTGCACTCGGTAATCATTATTTACAATTATTTAATATACGTTTTTGATTTTTTTTATATTCGAAGCAATTCAACACAATGTTCGACAGAAATGCGTAAAATTCAACAAATTAACCGAATGACTCTAAATGCGTAGAATGGATTCGCTTTTAAGTGAGTGCGCCTTTAAGCACGATGATCCATTTGGCTGCAGAAAATATTTGTTTTCTATGATCAGGAGTGGACGAATATCGGGTATCAACTAAGATGAGATTAACATTTTTTTATTATTTCTCTTTTCCGCCATGTAGTAATATGTTAAAAGGTTAAACCGGATAAGCTCGTAATAATGTGTAGTCGATATGTGTTTATTTTGTTGTATGCCCATATCATCATTTCAACAGTGGTCACATAGAATAGCAGGCAATTATACTCCAGAAAGTCTCACATGAGATACATTGTTTTTTATCCACTACTTTTATTACTACTTTTGTTATTTTGGACATAAAATATACGAGCAATGTCTAATATATATAGACGATAATTACATTGTCTCATATGGAATGATTTACTGGGCTCATAAATAGGTTCGTTAATTGTGGTTACTCACCCTCGCGTCCATGTAAATTAACAGCGTCTGTACTCATTGTACCCTCCAGGCGGATACGATTGGAAAAGCATGATTTCGACTGCAACAGAAAAAAAAGCTACATTCTTATTTGAAATAGTTCTACCATATGTACATTTTTGCATACTTATAATCACCCAACCGAACACACGCCACACAAGCACGTACGCAAGCACGCACACTAGTATGCATACAAGTGTATCCCCACCCAAAAACTCACAGCCATGATTGATAAAAAAGCACATACCAACTTCTCAACCCCCAGCATCCCTGAAAAAAAGAATCCTACCAGGCTTTGAGATATTATTCGCGGTCCACTATGAGATTGTGTTGAGGTCGCGCTTCAGACAGTTTCCCAACCAACGTCAACGTATACTTTTATATGTGCAACTCCAGTACCTCCATTTGAATGATAGACGTATTCGTAAATATCTACCCTTGATACCATCACTTTCTTGGCAAACTCCACCTTGAAAAAATACAAATTTATCAAATCAAATTTGCGCATTTACGAATTAAAACGTAAGCTACACGCACAACTGAACGGGAGATCATTTGTGCATGCAATTGAAAAAAACAAACAAATATGCTTGTGAATTTTATTACGACCCTGACAACACAAATATATTTGGTGATACGTACTTATATCCATGCTAGCCACCCCACTTATATGTCGTCTACGCGGGCAAGGGCGTCGAGATCGTACCTAAATATATTGACATAAATGTATAAGGATGAATTATCGCACACGATTTATACTTAAACTATTAAATCAATTATTCGAATGTCTCAATACTTAGCGAGTATAGTGTATATTTGTAAAGCTTGGTTTTTGGATAATATTACTTTAATTTGAAGGTTGAAAATCTCCATTGATGCGTCAGAAGCAAATTGCATAAGCTAAATTTATAATAAAAAATATACTATTTAAACCATTTACATGTATTTAACACTTTTATGCCTAGCGTCTTGAAAAAAGGCATTGGCAAATAGCGTAGACCCAGATGAGACGCCGCATGATGCGGTGTCTCATCAGGGTCTGCGCTGTTTGATTTAAGGAATTTCTGTAAGAATTATTCTAAATCTATACAAATAAATATACTAGACATCCCTAATTTTGGAAATAATTTGATCCAATATAGAAGGATGGGAGAGTCCACTAGGCATAAATGGGTTAAGTGTTTGTATTATAACAAATATCGTGGCGCGCATCGACATCGGCGGGCTAGAAGAGGATGCACAGTTCGACTTCCGAGTATTCTGCTTTCTGGCTATGATTGTCAATTAACCCTTTGCATGCTGGGAAATTTGTCGTCTGCTAAAATGTTGTCTGCTGAATTTCTAAAATTAGCATTTGTTCGAATTTTTTCAAAGAATACTATCAGAATAGCAAACAGTTTGGATCCTGATGAGACGCCACCTTCTGTGCAGTGCCCCAGATAATTATTTGAGAAATAGGGTTTTCACCCATTGATTTTCAAAAATAGGGTGATTTCCTTCTTGAAATAGGGTGAAATGATTTATAAAAATGCATACCTTTATATCATTGATGTTTTACTTCTGTGGAAGATGCTCACTTGTATTGATTCAATAAACTATCATAATTAACTTGAATAAACTGATGTTTCATAACATCTTTAATCATTGAAACTGTCCTTAATATAAACTTAAAACAAAAATAATCGATAACACGAATGATCGTTTGGCTCTTGCTTTCTTGGTTCGAACACTTTGCGATCGACTGATATTTTGCGCAACAATAGCGGACGTCTTTAAACCTCTATTAGACATTTTTATTTCGCATCGTTATAGAAACTTAAAGTACAGGCGCTTTATAAATACATGCACAATGAGCGACGGATAAAGTCAGATTGAAAACGCATGTATGTCGAGGAAAATAAGTTGATCAGACGCTTTATTTAACTATGAAATCTAGAACGCAGCGAGTTTTAATAAAGCTTGACTGTTTTCATGCTCCGTCATCCAGGCGCTTGCTTAATAAAGACGCGTGACGATAATAATTTCAAAAAGAAAATGCCGAAAATGAGCAAAGCATTTTCGATTGAAGCTATTGTGTCGTACGCATCGAATTTGACGAATTTGCGTACAAATCAAAATGGTTGCGCTTTCAATACGCATGTTATTGAATTTCTTTGCGTTTTTAGACATTTTAATAGGGTGAAAGACGCAGATACGCAGCTTATCTGGGGCACTGTCTGTGGTGTCTCATCTGGATCCAAACTGTTTGCAAAGGCCTTTAAAATTCGGTTCCAGCACTGAAAGAGTTAAGAAACTTAAACCACTTTTGTTATTTAGAACAGCAACGCTGACATAGATCAATTGAATCAAATGAATAAACTGTTCCTCATAAAAGATAAACACAATACATTAAAGTGCACGATTGTCAATAAAGCAACTTAAATCATATGTGTTTATAGTATACAGAACAACATCTATAGCATAGATTAAACGTATAGACTGTTCCTCCTACACAATTATTAAAATACATTTAAAGGGATCTTTTCACGGTTTGGTAAATTGACAAAATTGAAAAAAGTTGTTTCAGATTCGCAAATTTTCGTTTTAGTTATGATATTTGTGAGGAAACAGTATTACTGAACATTTACCATAGTCCAATATAGCCATTATATGTATCTTTTGACGATTTGAAAACCTAAAAATTATAAAGCGTTGCAACGCGAAACGATTGAATAATTTGGAGAGTTCTGTTGTTGTCGTTTAAATTTACGAAACTACGAAGATTGCTTATATAAGGTATAAAATACTTAAACTGTGTATACCCGGCGGAATAGCCGAATAGCGAATAATGCGTTTTTACTTCAGACTAACTCCAGGACTCCAGGGGTCACTGGTTCGAGCCCTGGTACCGGCTACTTTGTTTCCTTTTTTAAATTTTATTCTTGATTTTTTACTGGAGCTTTTAAGATCCAATGTTTACATAATCAATATAAAGCATTTAATGACAAACTTCAAAATATGCCAAAATCTGTGAAAAGGCCACTTTAACGACACGGATTGTAAATTATGTGTGATCCGACACTGTGATGAACTGCATTATATATGTATTAATGCTTTATAAATATAGTATTCGTTTATTAAAGTTATCAGCCACTAAAACGTGTTTGGTCAACATAAGTTTAAACGTGCAATACAATGGTTTGTTTTTATCGATTATGTATTTTATATGTGATAAAAGTATTTTAATACCCTATACGTTTTCTTCTTGATTTTTTTTTATACCGAAATCAACATATATGATCTGAACATCGTTATTTCAATACAAAGTGCAACGGAACACAAATAATGCTAAGATTTGATCATAAGTTGGTTTGTGTCCTCAATGAAAAATAGTTATACGATTACTATATCCTTACTCTTCAAGTGTTCTTGGTTTCCCTCCACCCCCTAAATCTGCAAAAGCAGATGTCACCCATTGTGAGACCATTCCTGAAGCTGAACAAACTGGTTTCAAGATAACACAACACGGGAACACAACAGTTTCTAACAATGACGCAAACAATTTAGAGTTGGTTTTAAACAACGGTAGCACATTCTATAATTGTATTTGGTCAAATGTTATACGTTCATGCCCAGTCTTAGTAATGTTTTTTTTGTTATAAGTACATGCAATCTGCTTCTATTAGCCATGCTGACGTTATACCAGTCAAGTCATACCCGTGTGTATCGACACCTCCTCTATGACGTAATAATTCGTCAGATCTAGCATCCATTCTGCTGCTGCAGAAGACGCTGTCTCCGAACACGTGGACGTATTTCCATCCACGGCAAAAGACGGATCACTTCCGCCTGCGGTGTCGGTCTGGTTCGCGGGCTTGTCAAGTGCCACATTTAAAGCTGGAAATATAGTCAAACCATGTGTTTAGTTTAGTGCTAGTATGTATATATATTCTCTCTGACTTACAGTTTTTCTTAAATTTAAAAGTATTTACTGCTATTAACTTTTGAAATATATATCGATATTGCCAAACAAAATGCTTTGTTAAACCGTCGCAACTGTTAATTGCTGTTTGTTCGTATTGTAACAGACTACAGGCACGGCTTTACCAATAGGGGGTACATGCCCCCCCCCCCCCCCCCCCCCCCCCCCCCCCCCAGCTGCCCCAAAAGCTTATGCACTATTTATGCAGTGTGTTTTGAGTTTAAATTGAAATGTATATTTGCTTCAAATTTTTGCATTGTGTGACCCTAGTTTGATAAAAAGTGATTATCAAAGACTACCGATACATGCGCCTCTTAAAATGGATCGAGGGGGACACCAGTTATTCCAGCTGATCCCAATGGCGTATCATTTGGGTCGAAAGCCAACAAGACCTAGTTCAAAAAGAGAAATTTACTTCGACGTACAATATGTACGTTTGTACTTCGACGTACAAAATTATACTTCGAGGTACAGTTTTTACCGACCCTTGAGTGTTAGTCAATCAGAAGACGCCTTACATATGTTGCTTTTGAGATATATGACATTGAACATTATTATTATTATTTATACCCATACCCGTAGCCAGGGGGGTGCGTTGGGTGCGTTCGCACCCAATCTTTTTTTGACAAGTAAAAAAATTGTACTTTAAGTTGCACACAACTTTATTTGACGCAAAAACGGTTATTTATTTTTCCAGGAACCCAGTGAGTCTTCGTATTTAAGCGTTAAAATAATGTATTCAATATGCAACCGACAGGTCACCATATAATTCATATCTCAATTAAGTCATTTCCTATATAGCGCATGATTTTTATTTACATTTTTTAAACGTAGAATTTTTGAAATCAACAGAAGTTTTGACAGCAAAATTTGAGAAGATCTAAGAAGCCGGTCCGCGAGAAATGGAATTTGAATCTTTGTTATAAATGGATATTTGTTTTCTGTATAATAAAAAATTATTACACCCTAATCCGTAATAAAATCGATATTTATTTAAGGATATTTGATACTGAATGATTGTTTTGTAACTTTTGTCATCGTTATTAATGTCTGCATAAAAGCTATAACTTTAACAGATATCATAACACAATGATGAAGCCTACTTATTGTGGGTTGAAATCCCAGTCCAATAACCTTTTTCGACAATTATCTAAAAACAATTTGATTTACTTAAATAAATAATCCTATGAAAATGAAAATACATTTAAGCTGATTATTAATGGAATGTTATGTCAGCTTTCGAAAATGACTGAAATCAAAGGACACCCTATGACTATTGCCGAAGACTAATGAGTCACTGGTTAATAACTTTGATTTTACCACGATTTATAACAATTACACATGGTGCACAGCATTTCCGACAAAATGCGTTGTCTTTTTGTTATATCACCGTACAACCATTTTCGGATCCCCTAAATGGGTTTCCAGCAACAAAAATATCAGCTATGGTCAAGACAGGAAAATTTTTTGTTGAATGACAAGAAAACAAATCATTTCTACAAAGCAATGTAGCTTTTTTGTAGTAAACCAACACTTAATGTCAAACTTGACACTAGGCATGTTCTACCCTTAAACAGTTGTTATAATGAATTTAAAACGTTATAACATATGATCAGGTGGACGTCAACGTTAAATGTTCATCAACTGTGACGGATCTTGAGCATATAATGGGCAAATAAGTACATCTTTTTTCTTCAACGTCCTGGTATACATTGTTAAGGACTTTGAGACCATAGGGCCAGTAGTTTGTGGTTATTGGGTCTTACTGAAGCCTTAAGTGTTATATGTTTCTGAAATACGTTTAGAAAAAAGATAACTAATTTGTTAAAAATAGTTATAAAAAAAAATTAAAGTAACCAGTTGTACCATTTTGATTTATTTTAAGTATTGGTGCAGATTAGAGAAGACCCAGTTTTGTTAATCAGTGTTTGTTGTACAATACACTATAAGCACGTTTAGAGCAAAGCTATGCCTCTGGTACTATCCACAGCAGCAGACAAACAATTGTTTTGTAAAATAAGGCAAACATTTTCATTGGATTTGCTCGATTTAAAATGGTAGAATGCTGGAATGATAAAACACACCAATTTTATCTTAGATTCCAAGATTCCAATAAATAATGATATTTTATACCGTCCTTATTGTTGATTTAACATTCTATAAATTTGTTGTTGCATATGTAAACAAAATGTGTGCGCGCATACCAGTGTCGGGTTAAACACCGTATAAAATGATGTTTCATTATTGAAATTTTCTAGGGGGAGGACCTCCAAAGCCCCCGATTGCAGAAGGGGGACATCCCTTCCCGCACACCCACTTCGCCGGCAAAAATTCGCACCCCCTTTTCAAAACTCTGGCTACGGGCCTGATACCAATTTATGCGACTATCGACCGCTAATTCATATATATTGTGCGTATTTGTTGAACATTACTAATATTATTATTTATACCAAATTATGCGACTATCGACCGCTAACTCATAGATATTGTGCGTATTTATTGACCAGGCGTGGCGGAATTAACCTCTGACGTATGCAATTAATGGTTATCACAAAAAACGACCAAACGAGGGAGGTTATTATACATTTTTAATCCCGTAATCGTTTGGTTACTGTTTGGCTACCGTTGGGAATTTCCTACACAGTAATGCGCTGGACCGTGATACTCTGCCCGCATGGCCAATAACTACTCACAATATGCTTGATAATTTTAATTTTAAAAAGGTGACCTAGAATCTTTTTCAAATTGGTATATAATCTATTTCAATTAATTAAATACCTGAAACTTCTTTGTTGTTGTTTTTTCAATTTTGATATTTTTATTCATTTTGTCCACAATTAAAAATGAGATTTTAAACATTCATTATGAATAAATCTGAAGGAAAAGCGGCTCAAGACACGAGTGTTTTGATTGGCTGTTCAGAAAATGTGTACGTCGAAGTACAAACATGTACGTCGAAGTACAATATGTTCTTCGAAGTACAAATTTATGTTTACCTAAAAGGCTACACAGACTTTCGACCCAAATGGTACGCCATAGATCCCAAAGCGCATACGCGGACACCTTCATGACCATTTTCAGATCATTATCGATGAGAGGACGTTATCTATGTCGCAATCAAGGCGGGCTATCGGATTTCTTACAGACGGTGGGGCATTTTGCGGCACTAACAGATCGCATAGGACATCAAATAGGTATTTATAACACATACCTTACACCGCTTTTAGAACCCGATACCACTTCTCTTTGCATGACTAGTCCCGTAGGCTTTTTCATGCGCTACTTAACGATTATTATTTAGACTATTAGCGTACTTGTTGGCAATAAAGTTGGTTTGGTTTTCCAACTTGGGGGAGGGGGGGGGGGGGGTACAGTCATGGCTTTTTTATAAGGAAAAAAACAGGGAAAGGTGAGTATTTACTCCGGGCCCGGGAAGGATTCGAGTTGAGATCGAAAAAAGATCGGACGATTAAAGCACGGTTATCGCCCGGCGATAACCCGACATCGGATACATTGAACGTGAATCGGCAAAAGTAAAGGTATTTCCAAGGGTCATACACATCGGCTGGCGACCGTCTGATTGCCAGAGGGCCTGCCTCCGCACGATGACCGACGGACGCCAGACGGCGATCGTTATGATAAACGTACATTGAATCCGATGTAGGGCGCACGCCTGGCGATAACGGTGCGTTGATCGTCCGATATCGAATCTATTCCTTCCCGGGCCTGATGTCGATTAAACAAAATATGAAAGTAAAAATTAATCCGTAAGCCACCCGATGCTACAAATTGACCCGGTTTCCGTGCGATAATCGGCCGGTCGCAAGCCCGATGAGCGGAAAAATACATCGGCCGCTGATCGGACGGTGATCGGTGTCTATTTGTGACTGAGGTATAAGGTATTAAACTTTGTCACTCATAGGACGGCGGACGGCTCCGACGTGTCCAGTCCTTCCGATGCCTGGAGATCGGGCACATCGGCCGGCGAACGGATTATTTGTGACTGAGGCATAAATAATAGAACCATGTCTTTCTTTCCACTTCTATACGATAATATATTGAAAAGGCGAGTTTTTATTCTTCGCGATTGTCTTGAATTGAAATTTACAAGCACTGTTGTTTCAATGACCCACATTTATTAAATAAATTTGAAATAAATAGGTGTTGTTTCTATATTAAATGTATTCACTATTGTTAAAGCGGGTATATACGATTTTTATATGTGCTGAATTGTAAAATATTGATACAAATATGTTATAATAACACACAATATGCAAGAAAAATGATACATTTAAGACGAACTTCATAAAATACAGCAAATACAAATTAGGGCCCTGAGCCGATTGTGACGAAGATAATTCGTAATTATTTTCCTACAATAACCGATGCATTCGTCTTTTTAGTAAGTGTTTGTGTGTCGTATGAATCGATATCGCTGCAGGAATTTCAAATGAACCGTTAAACTAAATTTAGATTCACATCGTACATGCATGATATACATGCTGGCGAATTCGGCTGTACAGCCTTTTTCGATTTCAGAATTAAATATCTGGCTTATTTAGCATTTTTCGACACATGTTCTTCTTAACTTTTATTTTAGTTCATATTGAAATATATGTATAATAAATTTTTACACATTTTATATTAATAAATAGATATTTCACAAGATCGTATATACCCGCTTTAATGGACACAGCGTTTTATTGATTTCTATTAGTTACATGATGTCCTTTGTACAATCGAGTGTCATTTATCGTTTTTGCAGCGATTCGACATTTCTTTTCTGCATCGTCCCTTATCTTAAAATAGGGACGTGCGAACAGTGTGCATAGCGCAATAAAATATATGTCCGACTATTTTCACGAACCAATAGGTGATAAGTGATATTATGCGCATTTTTCACTGTTGAATAGTGCTGAAAAGAATTAACAGGTCAAAATAGTTAGCTAAAATGTGGTAACTGACCAATTATCTACAACTCATCTTGCTACCAGTTGTTTATAAAATATATATATTATATTCGATATTTTACATGACTCACCCAGTCCTCTAAACCGAAACGATCCGTAAAACAACATTGTGTCTTTGTGTCGTATGAACGAATCTACATTTAGACTAACATCGTACATCGAATCATTTCTGTCGTCAATGTCAAAACGAAAGAACGGTTGATTTTCGTATGCATTATTTTTCTATTTCCGGAATATTGTTTTAGTATGTTTGTGCTGCATTAACAAATATAAGTGTCTATGAAGTGAAAACACCAAAAATAAACAAGAGATGCGATAGACACCTAAAAACATAGAATATTGTCATGACCCCATGTTGACATTTTTATTAAATAGGTCATGAGTACATGTTTGTTTTTATGACCATGTTTAACATTTTAACTCTATGTCAAGTGTAATTTCTTATTGCATTCAAAATTAAACATCTTATTATCAATATCTACTATGCTTAATTTACCATTTGAACGGTTCATATCCATGTAAAAACCATTTTTATTGGTGATTACAATCACATGTTTGGATAGACGCCATATTTAAAGGAAGTGACTTTTGACCTTTTTGTTGAATTATGGGTAGTGTACATTGACGACCTCTGTCAAACTTGTCAGCAGACGGTTTAATCTTTCATTTTCGCAGTACATTTTCTTCATTATGCGGACGTTTGATTTTTATCAAATAATTACAGTCATGTGCATTTATATGTTCTAAACCTTATTATTATACTTAAAGAAACATTTCCAGTCATTTTAATGCAGTTTTTATTTTTTAAACTTTATGCGGTAACTCTGTTTAGTTTTAGGTGATCAGTTACGCTCGGAAGATGCGCGGATGGTGCGCGGTTGAGTTATTGCTCGGATTAATGTTATGACCGCGCAAGGCTCAGACCTGCTCGGAGCCTTAGTATATAAACCCTGTTCATTTCACAGTCAAGGACTCTGATTTTTTTGGAATTTAAGGCACATTCTCATTTCTAAATTTTTCTCTAATGAATATTATTTTTAGCCATTTTTATTAAAAGTATGTTAGAAACATTTTACATATTTTTGCATATAATAGAGTTTTTGAATAAGATTTAAGACTAAGGTATAGAGATATTTTATCGTACAGTTTTAAGACTGATTGAGCATTGTAAATGTGAGTTTGAGGATTGTATTATTTATGATAAATTGTTGAATGCATTGATGTACTATTGATGCAAGTTAGTTAAGAAAAAAAAAATTGTTGAACTTTATTTGGTTGTTTATTATAATTATTATTTGAGAGTCATTAAATGACTCAGGCTATTATCTTCAGTTTATTTTAACATAGTCAATTTTATTTAAAATGTTTTAATACAACTTAATGAAATAAATTTGGTTTGACACCAAGAGTAGGGCCGCTATCACATTGCAATAAGGAAAAGAAAAAGAAGAACCGCTCGGCTCGTTACATATTTATGGTGGCAGCTGCGGGATAAAGTAACATCCAGTGATTGACTTCACACCTCAAAAGAAAATGTTAGATACTGACACAGATCAAGAAAATGAAATTTTCTTCAAAGATTAATTACAGCAAAGGGAAAGAACAGCTAGCCATAACGATGAGAACCAAGTCCACGAAGAACAAGAACCTACTTAACAGGATGATCACCGGTTAAAGGCAGCGTTTGGAAAATTAGTACACATGCAAGGACAAATGGATGAAACACTCGAAGAAGTCAATAAGATGATATCAAGCATTCAAAGGCAAAATAGAAACATTCAACAACAAAATGATCTCCCCTCTCTTCATAGAAACAATGATTTTGGAGGAGAACCTGCCATACAGCACAACATATTACCTAGGTCAAGCATAAGCTGCTCCAATCATAAATGTAATAACAGCACTAAAATCCCTCCTTTCAATGGAAAGGATGAATGGAACGTATGGTTAAACAGGTTTGAAACTATTGCAAATAGACAAGGATGGAATGATGAAGAAAAGCTAGACCATCTTCTACCAAAACTACAAGAATCAGCAGGGGAATTGTTTTCACACAACTACACAAAGAGACCTTAGAGAATTATGATGAACTAGTAGGGGAAATCAACAACAGATTTAGAATAATAGAAACTCTCAGAACGTTTGCAGCCAAATATAGTCAACGAGACCAGAAACAAAATTAAACAGCAGAAGACTACGCCGCTGAACTCAAAAAGCTGTATACTCGAGCGCACAAGCGTCGGGATGGAGCAACAAGAAAAGAAGATTTGGTAAGAAGGTTCCTTGACGGACTGCGAGATGAAGATGTAAGGTGGGAAGTAGAGTATGTGAAAGAGCCCAGGGATATCGATGAGGCAGTTTATCACGTAGTTAACTACATTCAAACTAGGAAGCGACATCTTATAGGCTCTAATCGGAGACAACGACCCGTGCGCCGGACAGGTGGAACAGAGACAGATGAAAGAGACAGTGAAAATGAAAGCGACTTGGACATAGTTGACTATGCATTCAGGGTGCAAACAAGAGACAAGTCAAGCGTCGTGAAAAGACTGAAACCAAGAGAAAAGAAAATCAAACAGTAAGGAAAACAAATGTCAATCAGGCTCAGACCAATACAACGGTCAAGGATGATGTGATACAAGCTTTGATACAGAAAATAGAAGAACTAAGCAAGAAGGTGAAGACGGCAAATAATAAATAAACAAAAGATAACAACCACAGAAGCGTGGTGAGATGTTACAACTGCAACGGAGAGAACCACTTTGCAAGAGTGTCCATATAAACACCATCAAGTAAACAGACCATTATACCACAGTTGCGGCCCTAACAACAGAAATATCCTCTATCCAAACCCGAAACAAAGCAATCAGCCATTGAACCCAAATGCACAGACTTTTCAACAACCTATAAACTACAAAGGACCCAACCAAATGGACGGGGGGGAGGTCCCAATAGAAGATAATGGCCTAGATCAACAAAAGAAAGAAGAGAAAATCATTAGAAGAAGAAAGCCTGATAGTAGTGGGGTATATGTCAAAGGAAGTATACAAGGGATAAATTTGACCTTTACGGCCGACACAGGAGCCACAAGAACAATAATTTCCGACAGAATTTACAACAAGATTGATCCCAAGAAGAGGCCGGAATTAAGAAAACAGCTTGATTAATAGGGGCAGGGGGAACTAGATTAAAATAATTTGGAAAGGCAAACTTTAACATTATGTTGGGGGACATCAGCTTGACAAGAGAAATCATAGTAGCAGAAATAGAAGATGATGCATTGCTAGGAATTGACATCTTACAAAATGATTAAGGAGGGCCAGCAGACCTATTACTGTCAAGAGGAGTGATGCTTTTTCAAGGGATAGAAATACCATGTATTCAAGTGGGCCTGAAAGAAGAAATCAGAAAAGTTCGGGCTGCAGATAATTATACCATACCAGGACAGAGCGAGGTCATAATAGATGTCATGGTAGACAGATTAGAAAGCGACGGCCTCATGTAAGACACAGAATTCATTATAGAGGCAACAAATCACTTCAAAGAGACCTACCCTCTGCACATGGCATCAGTTTTGGCTGACATCAATAATGCACCAACATGCAAAATCAGGATAATGAACCCTTTTCCAACAAGTTGGTCAATAAAACAAGACACCATTGACGGGCAAGCAGAGAAGATAGATCATATTAAAGGGACAGTGGTAGAAAAGAGCATAGTGACGAGGAAAACCATTTTATAAGCGTACGAAGAGTTACTATCAAACAAGATGAGCCTACAATAATAAGAGCCACGGAGATGAACATCAAGGAGAGTTTTGAGGTGCCAAGCCACTTACAAAGTATGTATGAAAACGCATGCACAATTAGAAGTCATGAAGAAAAGTTAGAAATTGCAAAGATACTTTGCCGCTTCAAAGATGACCTTGACCTCGGTGTAAGCCACCTAACAGAACATTCAATAAATACAGGAAATGTAGCACCTATAAGACAGCAACCAAGACGCGTGCCAATAACATTTGCCGATGCGGAAAAGAAAGCTATGCAAGAGCTTCTAGACAAGGGAGTTATCAGAGAAAGCACATCTCCATGGGCAAGCCCAATAGTACTTGTCAAGAAGAAAAATGGGGCAATACGACCGTGCGTGGACTACAGAAAGGTCAATGAACTAGTCAAACCAGATGGGTTTCCTATCCCCCGGGTACAAGATTGCTTAGATGCAGTTTCAAATGCCACTTTATTCAGTACTTTTGACCTCACAAGTGGATATTTCCAAATCCCACTTAAGGAAGAGGACATCCCAAAGAGTGCCTTTGTGTGCAAGTATGGACAATTTGAAATGCTCCGACTGACATTCGGTCTAAAATCCGCGGATAGTACTTTTCAAAGAACTATGGAACTAGCATAACAAGGATTGCAATGGGAAACCTGTCTGATCTATATTGATGATATACTCGTATTTGGCTCTGACTTCAGGCAACATATGGAAAGAGTTCAACAAGTTCTAGGTAGAATGGAGGCAGCAGGACTCAAACTGCGCCCAGACAAATGTGAGATGTTGAAAGAGGAAGTGGTATTCTTGAGACACATTGTCTCAAAAGAGGGAATTCTGCCAAACCCTGCAAACATCGCAAAAATAGTAGAATTGCCAGTACCAAAGAATGCAAAAGAATTAAGGCAGTTCATACAAATGGGTTCATACTACAGGAGGTTTGTGAAAGATTTTGCGAGCAAAGTTAGGCCGATGTCGGAATTGACAAAAAAAGACAAGAAGTTCAAGTGGGATGACAAGTGTCAACAGTCATTTGAAGAACTCAAGAGAGAACTGATTAGCCCAGAAATCATGGGGTACCAAATGAATGATGGCGGAGAATTTCGACTAGATGTTAATGCCATTGATCTTGGAATTGGGGCAGTCTTACATCTATTACAAGGAGACAGAGAAAGAGTGATAGCGTATGCTAGTAGGGCTTTAAACAAAGCCGAGAAAAACTACTGCATTACAGAAAAAGAATTATTAGCCATACGTTTTTTTGTTGAATATTTCAGGCAGTATCAACTAGGCCGACATTTCTTAGTTAGGATTGACCATCAGGCTTTAACATGGTTGTTCAAACTCAAAGAACCTCGGGACAAGATAGCTAGATGGATCGAAATTCTCTCCTGCTATGATTTTACAATAGAGTACAGACCCGGAAATAAGCATGGACACTGCGATGCTTTGTCTAGGTGTGAAAACCCGAAAGATTGTTCATGTCCGGAGCAGGACACTATTGAGATTTTAAAATGTGGACCATGTAAAAAGTGTATCCGGCGCTCACACAACATGATTGCATTGGAGGTGTATGCAAAAATCTTAGGAAAAGAGAGTACACTGGCACCAAACGATGATTGCAAAGAGTCCAATACAATTAGAGCAGTCAACAATGACCAAGATAATCTACCAAGAACCTCTAAAACACCAGACGATACAAGTAAAAGAGAGAGAATACATTTTCAAGTGTTATCTTTTGCATCAATAGGAAGGCGGTCAACAAACCAATTAAATCAGTTACAAAACAAAGATACATTGGCCCTATACTACAAGCGAAAAGTAAAGACACCAAAATCACAAGGGAAGAGTTGCTATCAATGAGCCCTGCCACAAGACAATATTCGTTGCTGTTGGACACATTGGAAGTTAGAGACGGATTACTGTATAAACGATTTGTAAAACAGAATAAAACTGGGGAATTTTGGCAGCTCATAGTACCACACAGTCTCAGGAAGGAAGTCTTATTTGAGAACCATGATTCAATAATAGCAGGGCACTTGGGAGTTAAGAAAACGTGTGAACGCATCAAACATAATTTCTATTGGCACGGGATGAAAGGGGATATTGAGCTATATGTTCGTCAATGTGATACATGTGCATCAGACAAGAAACCAACCAAGACACCCAGAGCACCTCTTGGTACAATTAAAGTAGGCGCTCCAATGGATATTATAGAAACAGACTACCTGGGCCCTTTCCCACAGATAAGTCAGGGAAACCGATATATTCTGGTTTTGACAGATCATTTCTCTAAGTACGTAGACATTTTAGCTGTTCCTGATCAAACAGCAGAAACTTGTGCATCAAGGATACTCAATGATTTTATTTCTAGGTGGGGATGCCCATTATCAATACTTAGTGTCCAGGGGCGGTACTACGAAAGTTTAGTTTTCAGAGAGTTGTGCAAAATCCTCGAGATAATGAAGATACGAACCAGCCCAAAGAACCACAAGTGCAACGGATAAGCAGAAAGGTTCAACAGAACTCTGGTAAGAATGATCAAGGCATACCTCTGTGGTGAGCAGGACCAGTGGGACAAAAACTTAGGATGTCTAGCTGCAGCCTACCGGTCAACACCCCATGAATCAACTGGCATGACACCAAACCTTTTGATGATGGGAAGAGAAGTAAGACTCCCGTCCGAGCTAGTATTCAGCATGAACCCCAACAGCAAAGAAACCACGTCATATGGTGACTATGTTGCGGCACTTAAAGAGAAGATGCACCACGCCCACCAGGTGGCAAGGGAACACTTATCTTTAGCAACCAAGAGACAGAAAGAAATATACGACAAAAGACAATGTATGCATTCATACGAGCCTGGAGACTTTGTATGGCTGCTTGAAGAGTCAATGAAACCTGGGATTCCTCATAAACTGGAGATGTCTTATGAAGGTCCTTTTGTTGTAATGCAGTCGCTGTCGAACGTCAACTTCAGAATACTGTAGGATCGCCAATCACAACAAGTTGAAACCGTATGAGGGAACCAACGCACCTGCAAACTGAAAGAAGAAAACTCAAGATGAATAAGGAATAGTGTGATTTTGTGAGTTCATTACTTTGTGTAGTCAAGTCTTATATCAACTTAATGTTCAATTACTTGACATTTTTTGTATTGTATATGAATATTGGTTCTACAAAATTCATGTGAGTTTACAGATGCAATATGTACAAGATTTTCAACTTGCCGTTTCATGGATGGCATTTACAATGAAGTTTCTCCACAATCACATGAAGACATTGATAAATACCAGTATGTGATGGAAATGTCATTTCATATTTTGATGTGTACTTTAGAAGATATGTGTTTGCTGCAACTATATTATGTTATTGCGCCATTGATTATGTATTTTAATTCTGTAAACAATGCTCAATCAGATGTTATAACTTGCATATAAGGGACCAATACTTCAAAATATAACTAATGTAAAGCTGTTATGAAGGCACTTGTGAAAAGTAGAAAACAAGAATCCTGTGATACAATGATATTTGGCGAGATAAATAGGAAATTGTATATGTTTGGGGAAGAGTATAGTATGGCGGAGAGCAGTATGAGAGTATTGGTATTAATATTATAAGGAGTAGCCGACAGGATGTTTGCTGTTGCAAACGGGGTGAGAAAATTGGAAGGAGTACAGAGAGAGAGAGAAGAGAAAGGACTTAAAGAGCGAGCAACTATTCCGTCCAGATACTGCAAATGTAACAGACTTAATGCAAAATGTAAGTACACAGGGGTTAGAGTAAATTCAATCTTCTGTTTTAGAATCATGGAAGAGCAGACGAAGTCAGGCCATGGCTGGAGCGACCGGAAACGGTATCAGTGTTTACGCTGCTACCACGTGACTGGTGAGGAGAAAGTTGGTTCCCGGTACCGGATCATGGACCATTTTCTACGCCAGCACCTTTCGCTGGATAAGGCGCCTTTCCATTGCAAGCTGTGCCTGTTCCGCTGCTTCCAGCTTGAGGATTTGCAGCGGCATGTCACCAATTTTCCTCGGCACAGGATGTTGCTGCGAGAGTAGGGGGTGGAGGATAGCGAAAGCTACCTTGTAAGGAATCCCAACCCATACACCGTGGGACCAAGGGATGTTGCTGCAGTGGCTGAAGACACGCTGTCACGGGCAGTGGAAATCACATTCCCAGACGGATTGGACTTTCTGGACAACATGATGGAGGCACAGCAATGTATACCAGGACCTTACACCCCTGAAACATCAGCAGCAAGGCTGGAAACATCAAGGCCAAAGGCAAGTACGCCATCATTAGTATACAATGCAGCACCATCTCCAGCAATCCTGGACAGCCTCCCAACTATCGAGGAGTGCAGAAAGCTGAAGTGGAATAATTCAGTTTCCTCTTCCTCATCGTCATCATTCTCTTCAAACAACACCTCATGTGAAGGCTGTCGCCAAATAATGTAGGAGATGGAAAGCATCAAGCTGCAAAGTATTAAAAGCCAGCTCGAGACGCAGGGTAACACGAACCAGCAGTTGGCCATGACTATGGTCAATCTCGCGGGAGCCATTACCTCTATGCGGACACAGCCTGCGCAGATGCCTCCTGCCGTTCCCGTGACACAGCCTACAATGCAGACAGAGGCCCCACAGCGGAGAGTAGAAGAAGGAATCAGGGAACGCGGTCGCCATCAGGACCACAAAGAAAACAGACGGCCACAGTGGCACAAGGAGAACAACAACCACTACCACCGCCGGGATCGCAGTCCATTGCACCGGAAATAGAAGATTTATAGTTTATAGTTTTATCACAGTCAGTGTTAAGGCACAATTAAATAGTTAAATAGCATCACAGTAATTTATAAATATAAATAATAATAAAACTTAACTTTGTAAATTTTATCACAGACATTGCTATATACTACACTAATATCTAATGGATTTGTATCCTGTGCATTTATTAATGATCTCCTTTATATCGAAAAGATAATAAGTATTATAATTGCATTGTAAATTTAAAGATGCTCAAATGAAAATCTAATTCTTTAAGTGCACAAAGTTGGTGCTGACATTTTTGTAAATATATTAAAGATGTTGAACTTTGTTGTTAAAGTTTAAAGATTGTTATACATGTGTTTGTGTGTAACCATGAGTTTAAAGTAACATTACTATTCAAAATCAACGAACATTTCGTACAATTACCAATTAAAATCAGTGTTCCTTATGGCAATTGCCGAAATTTCAACGTCAGATGTGGCCTTGTAAAAAAGATATTTGTAGATACAAAATGCTCTTTTTATTATTGTTTTGCATATCTATTCATATGACACATAACACTAAAATGGTGTTCGTGTGTCGTATGAATAGATATATTCGCGGGAATTAATTGTGGCCACAAATAAATAAAAAGGAGCATTGTGTATCTACATAAATCTAGGTAATCATACCACCTCTAGCGTTGAAATTTTGGCTATTGCTTTAAGCAACACTTATTAATAAGGTGTTAACTTTATTTTACGAAATACGTAACGAAATTTTCGTTGGTTTTGAGCGTTATAGAGACTTTAAATGTTTTTAGGCATTAAATTTAAAGTCTCTATAACGCTAAAAATCAACGACAATTTCGTCAAGTATTTCGTAAAATAAAGTTAACACCTTTACAATCAGTGTTCCTTATAGCAATAGCCAAAATTTCAACGCTAGATGTGGTATGATTACATAGATTTTTGTAGATACAAAATGCTCGTTTTTATTTATTTGTGGCCACAATTAATTCCCGCGATTATATCTATTCATACGACACACGAACACCATTTTAGTGTTCATGTGTCGTATGAATAGATATGCAAAACAATAATAAAAACGAGCATTGTGTATCTACAAACGTCTATTTTACCATACCACATCTGGCGTTGAAACTTCGGCAATTGCCATAAGGAACACTGATTTTTAATTGGTTAAGTTTATGTAACGAACAATTGTACGAAATTATCGTTGATTTTGAGCAGTAATGTTACTTTAAGAGGAACCTTTATGTTAAGGAGGGGGTAATGTCATGACCCCATGTTGACATTTTTATTAAATAGGTCATGAGTACATGTTTGTTTTTATGACCATGTTTTACATTTTAACTCTATGTCAAGTGTAATTTCTTATTGCCTTCAAAACTAAACATCTTATTATCAATATCTACTATGCTTAATTTACCATTTTTACGGTTCATATCCATGTAAAATCCATTTTTGTTGGTGATTACAATCACATGTTTAGATAGACGCCATATTAAAAGGAAGTGACTTTTGACCTTTTTGTTGAATTATGGGCAGTGTACATTGACGACCTCTGTCAAACTTGTAGCAGACGGTTTAATCTTTCATTTTCGCAGTACATTTTCTTCATCATGCGGACGTTTGATTTTTGTCAAATAATTACAGTCATGTGCATGTACAGTATATGTTCTAAACCTTATTATTATACTTTAAGAAACAATTCCAGTAATTTTAATGAAGTTTTTATTGTTTAAACTTTAGGCGGTAACTCTGTTTATTTTGAGGTGATCGATTACTCTCGGAAGATGCGCGGATGGTGCGCAGTTGAGTTATTGCTCGGATTAATGTTATGACCGCGCAAGGCCCGTACCTGCTCGGAGCCTTAGTATATAAACCCTGTTAATTTCACAGTCAAGGACTCTGGTTTTTTTGGAATTAAAGGCACATTCTCATTACTAAATTTGTCTCTAACAAATATTATTTTTAGGCATTTTTATTTAAAGCAAGTTAGAAACATTTTACATATGTTTGCATATAATAGAGTTTTTGAATATGATTTAAGACTAAGGTATAGGGATATTTTTTCGTACAGTTTTAAAACTGATTGAGCATTTTAAATGTGAGTTTGAGGATTGTATTATTTATGATAAATTGTTGAATGCATTGATGTACTATTGATGCAAGTTAGTTAAGAATAAAAATTTGTTGAACTTTATTTGGTTGTTTATTATAATTATTATTTGAGAGTCATTAAATGACTCTGGCTATTATCTTCAGTTTATTTTAACATAGTCCATTTTATTTAAAATGTTTAAATACAACTTAATGAAAGAAAAGTTGGTTTGACACCAAGAGTAGGCCCGCTATCACATTGCAATAAGGAAAAGAAAAAAAAGAACCGCTCGGCTCGTTACAATATACTGTTATATGCCCATAATATCACTTAAAGGCTCTATACAGGTGAAGATACGTAATTTTTGACAGATTTTTAAATATTTTTTTCATATTTTATTTATAAAGGTTATCAAAAAACAATATATATATGCTATTGGACATAATAATAAAAAAATGAGCAATACAACTTGTTTGAGCTCAAAATAATGTGTCCTCCAAGTCAATTATGTTTACAAACAATCAGTTTATTTACATCGCTGTTTACTCGCGAAAGAGAAAGTGAAAGTGACTCAGGTCACCAAAAATATATCGATGCCTTTTAACGTTTTCCGGTAACACTCACAAAGTAGGTTTTTTCTAAATGGTTAAAACGTTTGTAGTGATCTAATAAGTTACTTTCTGCTGGTAAAAAATTGTTAAAATAGAATTAAAATTGAATTTTCTTTCGGCTATTTTTAGCATATGTCAACGCTCTGAGGCTACACATCACGTTAGTTGCAAAAATGTAAACATTTCTTCCAATTATGAAACGGGTTTATCTTCCATAATTCTTGACAACGTTGTACCTAAGCTGTGTTATTAGCAGTATTTATGCAAGAGTAACTGAAATGCGGTAAAAATTAGACCAGTTGATATGCATAAAAATTGGATTTGTGACCTTTATGGAGCCTTTAAAGTCCATTTCAGTTTCCCGCGAATATATCTATTCATACGACACACGAACACTAAAATGATACCATGTTAGTGTTAATGTGTCGTATGAATAGATATCGTTGCGGGAAACTAAAATAGAATTAAATATGCAAAACAAATAGACACGAGCATTTTGTATCTACAAACATCCATTTTACCAGACCACATCTGGCGATGAAGTTTCAGCAATTGCCTTAAGGAACAATAATTTTTAATTGTGTAGCTTTATTTTACGAAATATTGTACGAAATTTTCGTTGATTTTGAGTAGTAATGTTACTTTAATAGTAATTTGTACCATATTTACGAATAATAAGGTTTTTACTGGTAAACCAAACATATCAAAAAACAGTTCCGATAAAACAATTACAATTATCGATAATTTTCACTGTTTGAAACAGTATATAATCAGTTTCAATTCACTGCTATTTCTTTAAATACCACCGGAAAGCATAAAATAAATGCCTGTAAAATGCAAAGCGCAAACCCGAGATTACTTGTTAGCGGTTTATTTCTAAAATGGTGCACATACTTTAAAGCGAGATTATACGATTTTTTATATGTGTTAAAGCGGATATATACGATTTGTTATATGTGTTTAATTGTAATATATTGACAAAATATGTTATAATAACACAAAATAGTCAAGAAAAATTATACATTAAAGCCGATTTTCATAAAATGCAGCAAAGACAAATTAGCGCCCCGAGCCGATTGTGACGTACATATTTTCCTACAATAACCGAAGCATTCGTCTTTGTATTAGGATCGGAGTTAGTGTTCGTGTGTGGTATGAATAGATATCGTTGCAGGAATTCAAATAAACCGTTAAACTAAGTTTAGATTCACATCGTACATGTATGGTATACATGCTGGCGAATTCGGCTGTACAGCCGTTTTCAATTTCAGAATTAAATATCGTGCTTATTTCGCATTTTTCGACACATGTTCTTCTTAACTTTTATTTTAATTTATATTGAAATATATATATAATAAGTTTTTTACACATTTTATATAAATTCATAAATATTTGACAAAATCGTATATACCCGCTTTAAATTGTAATATATTGATAAAATATGTTAAAATAACACATAAAAGGCACGAACAATTATACATTGAAGACGAATTTCATAAAATTCAGCAAAGACAAATTAGCGCCCCGAGCCGATTGTGACGAAGATATTTCGTACATATAATAACCAAAGCATTCGTCTTTTTATTAGGATCAGAGTTAGTGTTCGTGTGTCGTATGAATATATATCGTTGCAGGAATTTGAAATGAACCGTTAAAATGATATTATGGGCATTTGTTATTGTTGAATTGAGCTGAAAAGAATTTACAGGTCAAAAGAGTTAGTTAAAATGTGATTACTGACCAATTATCTGCAACTCATCTTGCTACCAGTTGTTTTAAAAAAATATATTTTATATTCGATTTTTTACGTGACTCACCCAGTCCTGTAAACCTTTTAACTAACTCGTTTGACCTGTTAATTATTTTTAGCTCAATTCAACAGTGAAAAATGCCCATAATATCACTTAAAAGGGACTTTTTACAGACTGTGAAAACGACAGTTTTCCAACCTTTAAGTTCTTCAGCAAATATATAACACTAAACATCAGGAAGCAAAACACCACTAATGTGGTGCACTCATAATGAAAATACAGATTCGTTGATTCCTCAAGATCTTTTGACATTCATTCAACCATAACGAGTTACAGAAGCGAAACGATTGAATCATTTAGAATGCTCATATTTGAGTTTGTAACAGCGTGTGTATTGCTTATCTTAAGTATACAACGCATGCTTACTCTTAAAAGTGTGGTTTGCAGCCCAGATAACACTGCTTCGAGTCCCGATAGGGAAAAAAAACTTAAATGTGTATTGTATTAATTCAGTTAGTGTTATTAAAATGAAGTAGAGAGTTGCAGTTAAAAATTTGTTTCAAAAAATGACTGTTCTAGCACAAATACATGGATTATATTCAAACAAGCTGAGTAATACTTAAGACTATGAACAATTGTTCAATTAATTGTACATGTCCGTTTATTGATGATCATCAATGGATATTGGAAAAATCATATAAAGCGTTCGAACGGTTTTTATTCTAAATTAATCATTAACGTAACTACCATCCAGATCAAAATGCGTCATGTTGTGATTGCTTCAAGAGGTCTCGGGTTCTCACCCCAAGACGGGCGCACTTTGAATCGTTTTACTTGTTTTTATAAGTATTTATACTATTTCACATATGCAAGTTGGGTAAATAAATTAATTTAACTAAAATTAAAAAAAAAATACGTAAATCAGTGAACACGTCGCCTAAAGGCACTGAATTAAACACTTAAAAAATGTCCCAATCTGTGATTACGTACTTTTTATGCACACCCACTTTAAGACATTACGTCAGAATACAATTTTGATTTCCTTTTTTTTAAATTGGCTTAACAAATTAAAAAAGTAAACAACATTTAAATTTATTATTTTTCATACCAATTATTTTCAAAGTTGCGACCCGGATGTGGCGACCTCAAATATAGCGAAAATAGTTTGGCGCTATGTTAAATTGAAAAGATTAATTTACGTCATTCAAGTTAGTGACATGGATGATAAATTATTCAAGATTGCCTTCATGATAAAACGTTATCCGCATGAGACGTCATGTAAGTTGGCACTTAGTTGTGATGTCATTAAAGAGGCAAACAGGGTGTGACGCAATCCAAGATTACCAAAATGATGTTTCGTCTTGGTTACCCTGGTGTGTCGATATCAAAGATAGCTCAAAGTATTGACGGCGTTCAAAATGGAAAAACGGATGTATTTTTATCCAAGATAATCGTCAGGATGTAACTTCATCCAAGATGGCGACGCTACTTTGACGTCATATTGATTTCTGCCTTAATCGCCACTGGGATGTGATATACCAAAAACCGCCACCCGAAAACCATCGAAGACTTTATTGAGATCTGTATCTGGCGTCATAAAAGACGTCCGATATGACGTGACTTAAACCAAGATGGCCTTCCGGATAAGATGTCACCAAAGATGGCGACTATGCTGTGACGTCATCCAAGATCGCCACCCGTATGTCACGACACCCAATAGCCGACACTATGTGACGTCATCTAATATTGTACATTTTGATCTTATTCAGCTTCCTATTTTATAGCCAGACTTATTTTTTAGCTCTAGAATAATGAAATTCTTAATAGCATTGTCCAAATGAACAATTGTCTTATAGCTTTGTGCATTGTGTAACTGAAATAACACTACCACAGTTGTTAATTGGGTTATATAAAAACGCGAAAGAATTTTCATGCCAATTTTATTCTGCATTAAAATGTCCAAAAAAAATCTTACCATGTGATTTGCAAGGATGTTTGAAACTGAAGCGGCCAATTCAAGAATGCTTTTTTGTTCATAAAACATTAACAAGTAACGATGTGAACTTAGTTTATTCAATGTAAAGCAATACATTTACATAATTGTTTATATTTGTGGCATCGTTGTACGATTTTCCATGAATTTTGGCATACGCACATCTTTGTTTTCAAACAATTTTACAAAATCAGCGGCTAAGAAGGATCCGAGTTAAAATTGTGTATTGACGGCATTTTTTTTCAATTAAAAAAATCGAAAAATAGATTATTTAATCACTAATTATTTTATAATCAAATTAACATGATAATTTTCACGTTGTCGCTGGACCGGTAAAATTACTTATTGTAGAGGAAAAATATACAAGTAAAAGTAAGGGTTAATTGCGACAAAACTTATCTGTGTTAGTATAAATACAAAAATGTAATTCTCAAGATGAAGGACCGGTTGTTAAACACGTTGAATATTGATATTTTATTTATTTCAGACGATGGTGAAGAAGATGAGTGATCTTCAATTGTATAGGGTCCGACTCAAAGACCAAGCCAGGCAGGGTACATCATACACTGAGATAATTCTTGAACAACGATTACGGCAAAAATCAACGATTACGGAAAAAAGCACGCCGTCTTCGACGTTTGTATGCCATCATGAACACTTATCTATCAAATCTCCTTAAACAAAGAAATTTTAATCTGCAAGATCTTTGTTTCTACCTACCAAGAAAGCAGCAATATAACGATTAAACGACAAAATAAATATAACAGGTAATGCATGCGGTAACGAGTTTGAACAGTTATCCATAGAATTAAATCAAATGCTTAATATACCGGCAGATTATCAAGAAAAGAAGGCGATGCTGGAACATACTAAAACACAGCTTTATGTGTTACAGAAGACTTCATGTCAAATGAAGAGAATGATGATACTGAATCAAGACAACGCAGCCTTTTCCCAACAGTTTTGAAAGAGCTAAAATGAAAGGTCATGATAACAATCTAGTAAACTGTTTTGAACTTGACGATATTGCTTATCTTTTGTGGATTGACGTTGTTAAATGGAACTAACACTTTTTGGAAAACGAGTCTTGAACTACATGAGAGGTTCCAAACACCGTGTTGAAACTGTGTTAAAATGGCTTCACGAGAAAAGTTTTAAACAAAGTCTTCAGAAATAAGTATTGCGGTGCCAAATGTTCATGTTTTGAAAGATTTTAAACCGAAAATCACAATCAAGAGTCGTCTCCCGGAATTTTTTAGGACACTATCAATCAAATGAGCAGTTTTATAGATAATAAATCAGCGTGTATCACCTTTGATTGTAAAAAAATGAAGCAAGGATTTACAGACGTTTATCAATTTGATTGACAAGGCTGAATACTTTGACTTGACGTACAAATAAAGCGATAGCCTTGGCGATTGTATGCGTAGCTCTCTTGTAAAGGAGATAAGTGGAAACATGCATTTAACCAAGCTGAAAGTAAATGTCAAGTTGAAAAAATTAAGGTCAAGAAATAAAATGCAAAAGGCAGGTTGTACAAAACAGCGGCCCTGAGTGGCGTAAAGGAAGATAGTATATTCTTTTGATGCTATAACAGTTTTTATTCACGATATGGATAGCTACATAAGTAGTGCCAGAAGTATTTCAGACAAACCGTGTTGCGTTATCGCAGCAATCAAAGATAACAAGTTTTCTAGAAAACAATGTCAATCTTGAAATAGACGATAGATATGTGTCTATTGAAAAGTACAAGGTACAGGTGGATGACAAGTAAAACTCGCGACTAATTGCTCAAAGATCGCAAGAATGGCATGCGGTTCGAAAAATACTAAATTGAGTGTCAGCACGTTATATAGTGCATTAAGTTGTGATTGACTCGCAAAACATAAAGAGCATTGTGATACAAATAGTTGTGGAATACCAGAAACGAAACAAACATTACAAGTGAAAGCTGCAATGCACAAGGGTACAGACAACGAAAGAAATATTGCCTGTATTCGAGGAAGATCTAATGTTTTTCGAAGAGGGGTGTGTTAGAGTGAATGATGCTGAAGGAAATGTGATCATGGTGGTATCATCTGATGGCTATTTTCGAAAATATGAAACATTTAAATCCACAACAGTGGCTATTGAAATCAAATGTCTAGCAAGACAAGTTCATACTGATCTTCCTGAACGACTTTACCTTCAATGCCAGACAGAACTGAAAGCTCTTGCTGTGAGGCGAATATTATACGTGAGTTCGACCGGAACCGAATCAAAGTGTTCAGAATGGAGTGAAACGCCAACCTCTTAAGACAGGCAATTAAAGTAGCAGAAGAGGTGTTTGAAAGAGACAATCCCCCCAAAAAACAACTGGACTTGGCGACGCAAACAACTGATAACGGAATGAAAAAAAGAAAGCAAATGAAGTCGAAGTTCATACATACTTGTTTCCATGTACCATGTTATCATTCAACGGTCAGTGGCATTCCTTGGTTGTGAAGGCATGAGATGGTCAACCTTTAACAGCTTAAAGCTACAAAAGGATCTCTGGAAAAGAGAAGAAAAGGTGAGCAAAAGTTCAATTTTAGTGGAATTGAAGTTCATGAAGAAGAATGTCATAGTAATTCACATAACGGACCAAAATAACCGCTCTAATCACGACAGACGATTATCGCAACAAATGGGGGTAAAGCATTACCGCGTTTCAAAAAACGGATTCAGAAAAGAAAGTATACAAAAAAACATGTTTCGAGTACAGAGACGAATCATGGGCTTGATCCATTTGTCTGTGAAATGTTCGCAAGCAATCTCTTGATCGACTTGAAGGTTTATATTGTAATGATGAGTCTTGTAATGAAACGGTTATTGAAATTGAACTTTTGTCACAACCAATATCAACAGAAAGGACTGACCAAGTTGATAACTCAATGGCATCAAACCTAAACATCCCCGTGAAAAAAAAAATAAGTTCATCGGTCGTGGGATGTTTAATTCCTCCTTTTGAACAGTACAAAGGACGTGAACAAACAAGGGAAGTGGGATAACGTTTCAGAGGAAAAATTATTACAAAATTTTGACCGCCTGAAGCAATTCTTAGACACTGAGTTAAGAGTGATCATGCGATAGTTAAGAAAGTCAAAGAGAATTATTGCAATAAAAGAGCAGATACAAGAAGGACACAAACATTGCAGACATTGGTGCATTTTTGGTCTGCTTGTCGCAGAACTCGATAAAAGCCAGAAGTATCTAAGTATACCAAGGAAGAACTTTTTTTTTCCAAACACAAATGTCCGTGTGAATACAGTATTGGGAAAGAAAATTTGGACAACACTACTGTTATTGGATCAAAAGTTGATCGGTTTTAGAAACCAAAAAACAGCCTGGTTCGAAATCAACATGAAGTTAACTGTATAGATAGCTAACACCTTCTCGATTCTGGCGAAAATGAGGGTTTACTATGCTAACAAAAGAACGTTGGCTGAATGTAGCGCAACAGAAGAAAACTAACTAATCGAAATAATGGTTGAAGAAACGAAAGATATAATGTCGGCTGCTATGGCAACTACCTATTTCTGTGAGGATGTTGAAGCTAAAATAATACAGATTTAATGGAGATTTGCTTGTAGGCGTGCCGAGATGTACGCAACTGGAAAGCTTTAAAAATGAAGGTGTGCATTATGTTTGCATAACCTTACATGTACGATGTGGAAATTCAAAGATCAGGGCGGAAAGAATGCCATAAATAGAATCACAATGCGGGAAGGTCAGGCATTTGTAAGTCACTCAACGGCGACTTTTCAGTTAACACGACTACTGGGAAACGTATGGATGCTTCCCAATAATGCGCTTTCTTGATGAACGGATGGGAACACTAAAATGCTTCATGTAAGACATTCGGACAGGAAAGACATAATTATGTGTCCATGACGCCTTTGTATAGAGGTAGCCGAAATGTTATTGACAATAGATATTAGTTTCAGAGATGTTGCACGGTAATAAGAATTAACTTGTAAAAATCATAATCAAACGAACGAGTATTGTTTCATTAAGTGTATTTCAGTTAACACGACTACTGGGAAACGTATGGATGCTTCCCAATAATGCGCTTTCTTGATGAACGGATGGGAACACTAAAATGCTTCATGTAAGACATTCGGACAGGAAAGACATAATTGTGTCCATGACGCCTTTGTATAGAGGTAGCCGAAATGTTATTGACAATAGATATTAGTTTCAGAGATGTTGCACGGTAATAAGAATTAACTTGTAAAAATCATAATCATAAACACTGAATAACTAGATCTAAAATCTTAAGATCAGAATTACAGGACAATATGCACCGGTCTACAATAAAAGGACAAATTACATAAAGTGTTTTTTTATTGGATCATAAGTTCATACCAGATTAACCCGAAAATAAAAAAATCATTAAAAATCCAACGAAAATGACTCACTAACAATGAATTGCAACGAATGACCTGACAATATGGGAATGTCAGCACTATAGAGATGGTTCATAAATAGTATCATCATATTCGGATCACAATGTCTTGACTTCTTGTTCAGAAACGAAAATATAATTCGACACTATATTGTTAATAAATGAGAATTAACTACCAAAAATTAATAGCAGCGGAACGGCTTCACGATATGTAGGGAAGCTGCATATAAAATAAATCAAAGTCCGATCTTCGCGACTGAGATATTGTGAAAAAAAGGAATATCGCTGTGGTATTTACACGTTAAAGCGGATTTTAATGTAGCTCGGTAATTAGTCGTTCATTGCTTTAAAGGTTTGTGTCAATTTTTTTTAAGTCAATCCGGTTTTGCACCGGGATAGTGACGCTCTTTTAACACATGTGTGATGTGTTAAAAAAATCCAGTAATTATACATGTTGCTGCAATTTGGACCATACATGTATGTAAATTGATCCGAGTTGATAACGATAAACCATGAAGCCGAGAGATACAGAAGTCCAAGCTAGACTTCACCGGGGAATTTATAGGAGGTTTTTGTTTCATCAATGCTAAGATATTGTGTGATGACATGTCTGTCGTAACAGGGCGTAACAAGTCCTACAAACCTAATACATGTGTTGTTTCATGTCTATTTTGAAATCAAGAAACGCCCCTTGATTTCTAACTAGTGATGATGGTTTCAACTTGGTATCGCCAACTAAAGTGGTTATGTCTGAAATTCAATCTGCATTGCGCTTTGAGCGAGACAGTAATAGTTCTGTTTTGTTTGCATTTAGTTTCAGAAAAGTGTGGTGCATTCAGGGGACACTATCATTGAAGCAGACTTCTACGCACATTCTTAACTTCAGCATGTGAAGGTTTATAAACGGGTTAAAATGAAAAGTACAACTGGGAGTAATCAGAATATAAATCATGGTTTATTCTATGGATTTTACATATTTCGTGTACTAGTTTGAAGTAAATAATGTATTATTTGAGCCCTTAAAAATGTGTAAAACGTTAGTTCGTTAGCACTGTGTTGTAAAGTTCAACATTAATGCAAAAATGTTGATAACGATCGCTAAGATAGGAAGTAATGAATGCAAGTGCCTTACCGGCTATTTACGTTCACGTTTGAGACAAATAATTGCTATGGCCAAAGGTGTCAAGGGCAGCAGAAAGGTCTAGTAATACAATGAGAGTAGCATTGTTCTGATCTAAGATCTGGACCTTGAGAAAAGCAATCTATAACAGCGCAAACTTTCTATACGCTAACGTATGTTTCTCATTAAGATTAAAACGCAACCAATGACATGTTGATAGTGTGTTGACTACGTATTTAAAACCTTTGAAATGAATGGGAGACTGGCCACAGACCAATTGTTTGGAAATGTGTTTTCACTTGATTGGATATAGTGGGAATAAATATGTAAGATGTCTTGTAACCTTAATCATACCTTTCTGGTACGTACAGTAAGTTTAGTATACTTTGTGGTAATTGCCGCATGACTCTACTTAAACACATTTTTTCTGGTTTCTGCATTAAAATGGGCATTTTAACAATACGAATGCAATAAGTATGAATCAACAAAATTATCAAAAACTAATCAGATGCAACTCGACAATTCGTAATGTAATTCATGGTGGTAAGCAAAACTTTTCTTAACTTACTTTCATTGCTCAAGAATATTTAACTCCCAGCTATTTGATGTCTTATTTAGCCATCGGCTTTTTGTAAACAAAGCCCACACTCTGCGAGTTCACGCCAAAACAAGACTTGTTCAGTAAACACAATTAAATTGATGTTTGGTTTGTATGTCAGAAACTGCGTTCGTCTGTGCTTTTCAGTCACAAAGTACGTACATAAATGACATGGCTAGACACATTTGAATTAAGTTAATTGTTTTATTGATTGTATGCAGTGAATACGCAGTTAAATTAAGACCATGCGTTGTTTCGCTTCGCCAACTTCTGGATAGAAAGCGCGAAAACGCGATAAGAGGGCACGGGGTCACGTTGAGATAATTAATAGCGCGATTTCTGTCTGTCCACCTGTCTCGAATCGTCAAAGTTGTATGTAAGGTACATTAAGTGCGTTCCGTTCCCTATTGTTTGTGCAACAATGCATTATTTTCTATGTTTATCAAATAGCGAGTACTTTCTTTAAACTTTCGAGTTGTTTTTTAGCCGGATTTTTTTCGAAAAAATCTCGGCTTATAGATTGATGTTGTCGGGCGGGCGGGGGGGCGGGCGGGCGGGCGGGGTGGCGGCGTGCTCGAAAATGTTAAAGTTCTTATTTCATGGTATAACTTTGGTATGCTTGGACCTAGAGTCTTCAAACTTGACATGAAGGTTGGCCAGGATTAACAGATGACCACTGGTCATTTCAAGGTCATTCATTTGAAGGTCAAGGTCACTGTGACCTTCAATATAAAAAATGTTAAAGTTGTTATAACTTTGGTATGCTTGGACCTAGAGTCTTGAAACTTGACATGAATGTTGGCCATAACTAGTTAGTAACCACTGGTCATTTCAAGGTCATTCATTTGAAGGTCAAGGTCACTGTGACCTTGAATGTAAAAATGTTAAAGTTCTTATTTCATGGTATAACTTTTGTATGCTTGGACCTAGAGTCTTCAAACTTGACATGAAGGTTGGCCAGGATTAACAGATGACCACTGGTCATTTCAAGGTCATTCATTTGAAGGTGAAGGTCACTGTGACCTTCAATATAAAAATGTTAAAGTTGTTATAACTTTGGTATGCTTGGACCTAGAGTCTTGAAACTTGACATGAAGGTTGGCCAGAACTAGTAAGTAACCACTGGACATTTCAAGGTCATTCATTTGAAGGTCAAGGTCACTGTGACCTTGAATGTAAAAATGTTAAAGTTGTTATAACTTTGGTATGCTTGGACCTAGAGTCTTGAAACTTGACATGAAGGTTGGCCAGAACTAGTAAGTAACCACTGGACATTTCAAGGTCATTCATTTGAAGGTCAAGGTCACTGTGACCTTGAATGTAAAAATGTTAAAGTTCTTATTTCATGTTATAACTTTGGTATGCTTGTACCTAGAGTCTTCAAACTTGAAATAAAGATTGGCCAGTACTAGAAGATGACCACTGGTCATTTCAATGTCATTCATTTGAAGGTCAAGGTCACTGTGACCTTAAATGTTAAAATGTTAAAATTGTTATAACTTTGGTATGCTTGGACATAGAGTCTTCAAACTTGACATGAAGGTTTGCAAGCACACTTAGATGACCACTGGTCATTTCAAGGTCATTCATTCTAAGGTCAAGGTCTATGTGACCTTGAATGTAAAAATGTTAAAGTTCTGCATGCATTCAAAACATAACACAAGGTTTGCTCATGCCTTGAAAAGTACTTACATTTCATTTTGACCTTTGAACAATATTTCAGTAATTTAAGTATTGCATTGACAAAAACACGAAAGGTACTTTCCTGTCATTTAAATCAAAAATCCGGCTTCAATGCGGTCATCTCCGACCGCGGAACTCTTGTTTTCTAAGCGAAATAATCAACTGCACTAGATCATGAGTACTGATGATATTGAATTAATTAAAGTAGATAAAATTATGGCCTTAAGGAGGACATGTACAAAAAGACGAACGAGAATTGTTTCATGAAGTGACACTTTATCGTAGTTTTTTTGTGATATTTTTCTGTATTTCAATTATATTATGAAGTAACGGATGAAAAATGGATACTTTAGTACGAATATGTATATATTGAATTACTGAGTTTAAAGTTGATAGTGTTGTACAATTTAAACTGTGCACAATGATAGGATATTGTAAGTTCCCATCCATTGACATGCATTTGTGCTGTAAAAAAACAATAAAAAATGCTATATATATCATCACGGATCGATATGAACATATGCGATTTTTAAGAAACAGTCCGCTTTAGATCATTTTAATTTAACACGAAAGAATACCTTGTATAAAACCCACGCGGATGCCTTTTGAATGGTTCATATCTAGCGTTGCGCTTTCACCTGCTCGATATCTCTCTAATCACCAGTCCGAGGCGGGCTATCCCGATAGGGACAGAAGATGCGTCCTGGCTACAGTTTGGCAAGCATTATGTTTCCGGAGGTCACCCGCAACACTCAATTCATCGTAAATATGAAGTATATTGTTGCAGCGTTTTCCTTGCTTGGTAAGTACTTTGAAGTATTCTCTTTTGAAAAGTATCAAATGATCCTCGTTCTCTGAATAGTGGGCTTAATTCATATGCGTAAAATAGCATCCCCATTTAGCTTGTGAAGTTCGCACAGGTTTATCGAGGACGACACTTTCCGCCTAACCTCGAGTTTCGTTTCATAGAGACTTCATGTAAACGAAATATTCCATAAAGCCGGAAAGTCTCGTTCTTTATTAGCCTTATTAGCCGTACTTCTCAAGCAAAGCTCCGGTGAAACTTGCTTTATAGGTGCAGTTTCCCGGTAAGAGGCTCAAATTAATTCGCATTGCGTATTCTTTTTGAGATGAAATGCGTGATATCGTGAATGCTAGTTGTGTGTGTATTTAAAAGAACTTCTTCATAGAATGCTTTTAGAATACCTTGATTAACATGACATAAACTATCTTAACTATTATATGTTAGAATTAAAGACTGTTTTGTGATATATGCTATGTTTGAAAATATGACTGGTTCTCTGTTTTTACCTGTGTAAGCCTATATGTATCGATTGCTCTGTGTTGTAAGGTATGTTAGCCTACTAGACCGGTTCTCTGTTGTAAGCTTTGTCAGCCTGTACGACCGTTTCTCTGTTGTATAGACTATGCTTGTCTATATGAATTGTTCTCTTCTGTATAAGCTACATGGATGTTAGCATATATGACGTGTTATCTGTCGTAAGGCATGTTTTTCTATATTAATGGTTCTATTTTGTTAGTTGTATTTCCATATATTACTGATTCTCTGTCGTGTGCTATCCTGCTTGCCATGTATGACTGGCTCACTTTAGAAAGCTATGTTTGCCTAGTTGACCTATTTTTTTAAATAATTTGTTTGCCAATATGACTGCCTCTCTATGGAAAGCTTTGTTTTTCCATGTTTTTTTCTGTATGCCTGGTTCTCTCTTGTAAGCCATATTAATCTATAAGCATGGTTCTCTGTTGTCGGCTGTGTTAACCTCTTAGCCTGGTACTCTGACTTAGGCTGTGTTAACCTATACGCCTGGTTCTCTGTTGTAGGCTCTGTTAACCTATAAGCCTGGTTCTCTGTTGTAGGCTGTGTTAACCTCTTAGCCTGGTTTTCTGTCGTAGGCTATAAGCACGGTTCTTTGTTGTAAGCTATGTTAACCTATAAGCCTGGTTCTATAGTAGGATCTGTTAACCAGTGAGAATGTTTGTTAGTTTTAAGCATTGTTACCTTCATTAAATTGCCGGTTGTGAGCTATGTTAACCTATATGACAAGTTCTATGTTTTAAGAATTGTTAGCTTATATGACTGGTTGTAATAAATACATTGTTGTCTGTTGTTTGATTCAAGCTGTGCTTGCCTGCATGTCTGGTTCTCTGTTGTAGGCATAGTCTGTGTGTCACAACCTCTACAGGGGATGCTCTTCGACACTTCACCTTTACTACACAACTACACATCAGGTATGTAGTGCCATAAGAACGTTACGATAAACAAATAACTCTTTCGAAACGTAGTGTTTAATAATTCCTATGTTTTACTCACATAAAACAGAAAAAGATGCTATTCTTCGGAGGTCCTTGTCTAATTATTTACAAACTTTATGATCGACTCATATTTGTTCCCTGTGCTGAATTGATAACATTTTCACAAAGTAACAGCTTTTTAAACACGGCAAATGATAACATCGTACTTTACTTCTCCAGGTTATGGCTTAGAAGAATGTTTTGTTTTTATTTCAACGACCATCTTCGCAACGTTTGACTGTAGGCATATTATCATAACCGCAGATTTGTTCGTCTGTTCATCCGTTTGTTTATGAACCCGAAAACGACCAATATTACACGAGTGAGTATGATGACGCGTATGATTATGATGATGATAAAGACGACGAGGACTATATTGATGATGAGCATAATAACGAATATGATGATCAAGATGTTATGCCGGTAATAATGTTGAACATAAAATAGATGATCGCTTGAGTTCATGCTCCCATCTGGTTCTTGACTGGCAACTGCGTGTTGTAGGACTGACGGACGGCTTGTTCTTTTTCAATAAAACTACCAGACCGCTTACTTCATGCTACAAAGAACCTAGACTGCTGAACAGCTGTTTGTTTAACGATCGTTCTTTCACAGCAGTGTAATGAACGAGAAGTTCTGTAATAGTAAAAACTATAGACATTTGTTTCCTTATTTTTTAACAAGGGACTGGAGAGATATTTAAATGTATGTTTTGTCAAGGTTCATCAACGTAAATAATCGAAAAAATGGAAGCGGAGATAAAAAGCAGTATACTTGTAAATAGTAGAGTGTTAACTTCCAACTCTAGAGTTACTATCTCCAACTGCTTATTGAAATCATACAATCAATATTACAAAATATATTAGCCCCATACCTCTCACTGTGTCATGACTTTGAGTCTTTATAGGTTGAATTTAGCCAAGGATACAATGTTTTTCTGTTGACATGCTCGTGAAAACACATCTGTTTTCAAAACGTTTATTTATTTCTCTGCAATGTACATGCTTTTTTTATTAACTATAAAGTTAAATAGCTAAAAATATTCCTACAAACTCGACACTGAAATGTTACTACAGTTGCACTGTGTATGCATGTCATGCAGGTTAACGATATATATTTGCATGTTGGCTGGATCTGCTACCAGTTGATAAGTAGTGATGGTGATGTGATTGGTTCTCAGGATTGATGTACCAGGGCATTCCTCAGCCAGGAGGGGACCCGAGCCACCAACAGGGGACGCTTCAGGCAGGAGGGGACCCCAGCCACCAAGGGGGCTCGCAGTATCCCTACAACCAGGCACCGCAGGGCTTTGTTCCAATAAATGGACTACATGTTACCTTGCCAAGTGCAGGCCATGCTACACCGCAAACACGCACGTTCTCAATTTATACATGTATCTTTAAATAATTTACGTTCGATACAAGTTCCATATCTAGTAATATATGATTCGCATTTTACTTCTTTGCATTTATGGAAGTCATGTGTTAGCATGTGTTGCTTGACCGTCGCAAACAATGCTAACGACACGCATCAATTTCTTTCAGAACAACCAACGTCCTTTGCGGCTTCTACCACGGCTTCCCCGGCAACATCAACCGTGCCCCCCATCACGACCTCGAACACGTGCGCGGTTGCTAAACAGCTGTGCAACTCGCACTGCCCTGGCGGTTACCTAGTGGACCCGGACGACTGCACGTTCTGCATGTGCAAGAAAGACATCCAGCCCTCTAACACAATTGGCTAGGACGAGAAGTAGAGAGTTGCGCGACACTTTCACAATCGATGTCAAAACTGTTCTATTATTTTATATTATTTGGCATTAAATGTGTTATGAAGACAAACAATACAAAAAAATGAATTGTGTTCAACACATCAAGAAATAATACAATTATGATTAAATTGGCATTCTTTTTATCACATAAATGTTTTTGAATCGATAAAAATTAGAGAGAAATCCCTTGCAAATGCATTTGATCTTCAATAAAATTTAAAAGATGTTTCCCTTGTTATAAATTTGACAAAAAAATTGTTAAAGATATTCAATTGTTTGTGTAAGTTACTAAAATACCAAAATATAATGTTTAAAAAAATGTAAAATTGCATTGTATACATATTTTAATTTAATTAATAAATATAGATGCAAACCAAGTGCCAAAACAATTTCAATAAAAAAAATAACGAAAGATACAGTAAAATCAAGAACCAAAACATTGCTTCAAACTAAAAACTGTAGCGTCTAAAACCATAACGACGGCTTATAAGGGTGTGTTTTATTCAAATGAATGCAACAACGACATTGCCCGTGAAAAATATTTTCTGTAGCAATTCACAGGTTCTTATATTTAGGGGCATAATACTGAAAATAAAAACATCGTGGCATTGTTACTGAAACGGAAGGCGTGAGTTTTTGTTTCAGTAACAGGTTTTAATTGTACGTCTATATTGTTAATCATAATCACGTGCAATTTAGATGTTGTATAGTTACATGTAGTTGAATTGATTTAATAATTTATATTATACATAAATGAGTGAACAAAAATCCTTATTTTATCCAGTAAATACCTTGATTATGCATAGAGAGTGATAGACAAATGTCTCGACTTGTTCAGGAATATTTTTTATCTATGAATAAATGGAGTTTTAAAGCTAATCTATATTAATTAAAGAAACTTTTTTATAATAAGCTGTTATTGGCAAATAAAGAAGTTAGAGATTTCGACCTGTTTAGTCCGCTTACCACAATGTTGGCTCTTAGCATTTCATACTCGTATACCACTGCACACCTTTACATTATAATCATTGTGTACATTAAAAAAAGAAAACAACAGAAGCTATAAATGCTAAACACACTCAAAGAATATTATTAAATTAACAGTAAACATTAGTATAAACTGGAGTCAAGGTCCAGGCATTTACTGCAATACGCCTCTAGGCGCAATTGCAAAACATTATTATTATAACATAAACATATACATTTTAATAAAATGGTCGACCACTTTTGCGAATATTGTTATTTAGTAATTTAAGCTGATCTAAATGTACAAAAATAAATGACGGCTATCAGGACGTTTACCTTGTTGACCATTGTTTTCTGTGGACATGTGGAGCATGTCCTCGTAAAGCAAACTCCTGAAACGCCTCGCATGTGAGTACTGTAATTAACAAATAACAACACAATTCACATGCATCCCGTTTTTATGTTACGTTAAGTCTTAAATGGAAACCTGGACTTATTCTATGCTTATACTCAGTAACTGCAACGTTTGTCACTGTTTAGGCAATACATCTAAGGGATTACCATAACTGACATTAAATCGATGAATTTAAAATGCTTTTTGTAATTCGTTGAGGGACCGTCAACCGCGATTGACGAAAAAAGAAAAGTTCTAAAATACCGTATTTTTTTACAATTATAAGTTTATATTAGATTTTTTTTTTAACATTTAAATCAAAACTTTTTTTTCAAACATTTTATTTTGCAAACAAGTACATATACAATATAAATTGTAACAATTATGATTTGCAATATGACACAACAAAAAAAGCAAGCATGTTATGCGACCAACTCATATCTTAAGTTATATATAGTTGTGTGTTTGAAAGGAAAGCATGTACAAAGTACATTAAAAGAAAAAAAACATCTTCCAATTTGGAAGGACAACAAAAGAATGTGTACATAGTTGTAACAGATGAAAAAAGCATAGAGAGGCGGTAATGGGTACATATAGTATATATAAAATAACACAGAGTATATAAAAAGGAAAAACAACAACATCTTTCCTTGTTAGAAGACAACAAAGAATGTGTACATGTGCATGGTAATAACATTTTATAAAGGCACAGAGAAGCAATAATGTGTGCATATTGTTATAGTATATATATTATAACACAAAGTACATAAAAGGAAAAACAACAACGTCTTTCAGTGAGTGAGAAGACAACAAGGAATGTGTAATAACATTTTAGAATGGTGCAGAGAAGCAATAATAGATGCATATGGTTATAGTATATAACCCATAGGTCTTACATTTTATTTGAATAACGGTACGCTTTCAATAGCAGCAGTAAACAATGCTTTAAACTACATCAATCATTAAATTAAATTCTAAGTTTGTGAGAACATAGCATTAAACTGTTCCCACTCACTGTCAAAGGCATCTAACTTATTTTGTGAAATCGATATTTTTCTCAAATTGTCATATTCATACTAAGTGTATATCTTTGCTCCGGTTATGCTTGGAATGCATTTATTCATTTAACACTTGTACAAGTATACTTTAATAAACAAAATAACATTATTTAAGGCTTTAGCAGACATACTTGAATATCCAAGTAGAAAGATGGTCATGTTAATGAAAGGAAAAGATTGTTCTGGTAGCATTTCAACAATAATTGCTTTAGATATATGACATTACCAGAATAAATGTTCTAAATTTTCCTCACTTTGTTTACAAAATGAACATAATGGGTCATCAATAATTTTCATTTTATGCAAAAGACTATTTGTTCCCAATATCCTGTGAATTAACCTATATTGGAACCACTGAACCTTTACATCTTTGGTTTTTAAAAATGGTAGCTCAAATAAACATTATTATTAGTATTATTAATGTTTGACAATTTTAAGCCTATTACTGGCTCAATAATACAGGTAAAGTGTGCGTTCGCAAAGTGTGTATTTCTTTACTGGATTTTGTTTGCTCGGTATTTGTTTCTTAGTTTACCGGAAATTTATTGTTTCGCTGTTTGTTTTTAAGTTTGGGGTTTTAAGCTGGTGTTCAGATTGTTTAATGGTAATTTTTTTAAGCTGGAAGCTTTTTTTTTGTACCGAATATTTTTGGTTTGCTGATCGTTTCTTTCATTTACGTTGGCCTGCTGCATAGTCGGCGATATCCGAACATTTACGAGTAAACGCGAGATTGGCTTCGGGCAGAGTCGGAAGCACGACGTAGTTCTCACGAGCTGCCCGAAGCCAATATCGCGTTTGCTCGTAAATGTTCGGATATCGTCGCGAGAAATTCACATTGAATATATTGTCTGACAAAAAACGAGCATTTTGTATCTCGTTAAATCTATGTTACCAGACGGCATCTAGCGTTGAAATTTTGGCTTTTGCTATATGGAACACTGATTTGTTATGGGTTAACTTTATTTAACGAACTATTTTACGAACTATTCGTTGATTTTGAGTATTTATGTGGCTTTAAGTTATTTATGAGTTTATTTGAGGAGGTGGTATGTTAAATTCCCATCAGTATAATGTATCGATAAATTTGATTATGATGTTCAAAATATATAATGTTGATTAAATTTAAAGTGCAATATCGTGCATTTTTTATATTTAAAACTCAATCAAATCCGGAGATAACTCCTCGCTGAGAAAATTGGGTGTTGGCGAGTCGTGCAGTGAATTGACACAAACAAGAAACTAATCGCTATACTATGGCCATCGTTATCTCCACTGACGACACCTGCATAGCGCCCCTATCACCAAAACGTGACCGCCTATACTACTGTAGGACGAGGCCGCGCAAACAACACGCTGGACTCATGTCTCATTCGGGGTACGTTGGAGCTTAATTCAGCATTATGTGAGGAGAAGCTGTTGTTTCTAGTTTTCTTATTTTGTCACTAGTCTATTGACACAAGTAACGTATATATCAGCCGCTTCGTGTGACAATGTGTTTGATGCCATATGAGGCCATCGTAGCTGCAGACGCGCCTGTGCATTTGCCCAGTCTGATCAGGAGTGACCCTGTCCACGAATGAGACCAAGACACTTTTCGTGACTCTATTGTCGACAGGGTAGCTCTGCAAAGACTGCGTGATTGTGCAGGCTAGTCTTAAGCTATGCTTGCTGCTTATTTGATAAATAAATGCTATGTAGTTTTACAGTTTCACATGCACTCGAGAATAAACCTCAACATTGCTGTTTATGTTAAACACAAGACACCAGGTAATTATATTGCCTGGCCTTATGTTTATTTCCCACAATTTACTAATCGGTAAACTGCATATTAAAACGTGGGAGATTTCTCCAATTAATACCAGATTTATTAATTAAATATACAAGTGGTTTAAATCGCCCATCTTACCTTATCCACGATGGATGTTGACGCAAACAACCTGACATAAAGAACGTCTAGGCCATGTGTTACGGACAAGTCGCAGTGAAAACATAACAGCATAGTGATCAACATCGCGATGGAAGTGAAACTAGACATGCAAGTTAAACTAGAGAAACTCTTTGGAGTAATGTGGGCGTTCAGTATGGCAGGTGAGAGGATATACAAATACATGAATGTGGGGAAACTGCGGGAATAATCAAACACACCCATGCTGGATATGAAAAAAAAGCTTTGCAAATTGGTCTAATAAATTAAACGTTTGGTGCAAAGTGCTGCTCGATTGGTCAGTGTTAGCTCAGTTTCTACTTAAACCGTAAATGGCCGGGTGCCTTTTAGCGTACTTTCCGTACACGGGGTACATTGAAGTATAATCAAGAGTACCCGGGGTACTTTTAAGAACTACTCGAGCCGACAACGACCAATGGAGACAAAGGGAGACATTCGCTGGAACATCTTATCGGCCGAGGGCCAGTTATGTGGTTGAATCAAGAAATAGTAAATTTTGTAAATGTTTATTCCAAATTCGAATTCGAATATGATATATCAACTTATTTTACTTAAACGTTACTTACTTAAACGTTCTTGCGTGCGCCAAAATTAAGAAAGAAATGTTTAAAATCAAAATGCAAAATTAAAATGCAATTATCTTAATCATATTTTACGTTAAAGTGATATTATGGGCATCTAACAGTTTATAGGTGTCTATCGCAACCGTTGTTTATTTTTGGTGTTTTCACTTCATATACACTTGTATTTGTTAATGCAGCATCAACATACTAAAACATTATCCCGGAAAGAGAAAAAATAATCAATTTGAATATCAACCGTACTTTCGTTTGACAACTGATCATGCATGTACGATGTGATACTAAATTTAGTTTAAGTGCAGATTCGTTCATACGACACAAAAACACAATTGTGTTTTACGGATCATTTCGGCTTACAGGACTGGATGGGTCACGTAAGTATATCGAATCTAAAATATATTTTTTTATAAACACTTGTAGCAAGATGAGTTGCAGATAATTGGTCAGTAACCACATTTTAACTAACTCTTTTGACCTGTTAATTCTTTTCAGCTCAATTAAACAGTGAAAAATGCCCATAATATCACTTTAATGTAAAAGCCCCCATCATTTTCCTTTTGTACACTTACAATGAAATGCCAAAACCAAAAGGTTGATAAAAGTGTTTATAAAATGGCTGAGCCGTTCGAATCAGACCTATTGATTCGGCGCAGTACCTCTGAATACACTGGTAGTTTTCCAGTATAATCGAGAATCTATCAAGATTTGAGCAAAACTGCATATTTTGGTTTCAGGAAGTGTATTCGAAATATCATTTCAAACCTAAATTATTTTAGTATTTTCGTCATTTGCGTCGCTTCAGGGATTAACATTCCAAATATTATTAACTGTTACCAAATACAAAAAATTTATTATTTTATATTTTAAGTAATCCTGATACCGATTTGCTAGTTTGATATGAATCATTTTACCCCAGGTTGATAAAAGTCATGCAAATCACTAAAGTTTGCGAATATATTTATTTCTTTATATAAGTTTGTGCTTTTAAACTTAAACAAGCACAGTTGAATCAGAAAACAACAACTATTATCGTTTGTAAAATATAAATGTTATTAATGACAATTTTTGGCTTTTTATGTAAGAGATTTCAGTTTTTGAAATATACTCTCACACATTGGCATATAATAGAAATAATATTTAAAACGGAATAATTTTGAACTAATCTTGAAAAGCAAAAGAGTCAATTAAACATTTATAAATTATTATTGATACTTGTCGCAGAATAAAACATTTATGGATGATAACAAAACACAAAGGGAAACTTCAGGTCCACATGAGTCAGAAACAGCCATTTATTTAATTTAAGCTGTACCAGAGGTTGAGCGTTTAATGTGTATGAGTGTTCTATTATAGAAACATAACACACAAGTACTGAATTGTCTTCTGTTTTCGCTAAACTTTGTTGTCAACCCATAGTTTGCGTTCAACTCCAAAGAACGTTACCTTTGGAACGCACGTTGCTGTCAGCCCGGCTTTGTTTTTTTAACACTTTGCATCGTATTCCTTGTGTGTTGTTAGTGATAATAAAAAGTGATCTTCCTCACTAACACCATCATCAATCGCAGAGAATCACCATCATCATCATCAACAACATCATATTCTTTAATCATCATTAACAACCGCATACAGCCATTATCCCCATCCTCGTCGCCATCAAGACTGTATAGTGAAATGAATCCAAACCGTCATCATTTAAGAATCATAGCTTCGAAATTAGCATGTTATAATACTCCATTAAGATATCATCATTATGTGATCACTAAAGGGGCTTTGTCACGTTTTGGTAAATTAAACTAAACTAAAACTAAAAAAATGTTTCGGATTCGCAAATTTTCGTTCTAGGCATGGTATTTGTGAGGAAACAGTAATACAGAACATTTACCATGCTCTAAAATATCCATTATACATTTGTATGCATCGTTTGACGATTTAAAAACCTGAAATTTATAAAGCGTTGCAACCCAAAACGATTGAATAATTTGGAGAGTTCTGTTGTTGTCGCTATATTTTGCTATACTACGAGGATTACTCATATGAAGTATAACAAACGTCTCTCATTGCATGAGCTCGGATGGCCGAGTGGTCAAAGCGATATTCTTTTACTCCAGGTCTCCAGGAGTCAGTGGTGCGAGCCCAGTTGAGGGTTACTTCTTTTCCTTTTTTTATATTATTCTTGTTTTTTACTGGAGCTTTTTAGATCCAATGTTTACATTTATCATTATAAAGCATTTAATGACAAACTTTAATACATGAAAAAATCTGTGAAAAGGCCCCTTTAACCACTTGTTCCATAGCAAACATTTACTAATCAGACACGATTATGCCTGTTTGTTCCAAATCAAAACGAAAGGGTATTAACCGATGCTTGCAAAATTGATAATGTGTTGATGAGAAACTGCTTCTGATTGTGCTGATTTTAATCATGAGGGTGATGATGATGATGATAATGATGATGATGAGGGTGATGATGATTATGATGATGAGGGTGATGATGATGATGGTAGATATGAGGATGGTGAGTTTGGCGATGGTTAATAAAGAAGATATTGATTTATACGATGATAATGAGGTTGAACTATGACAACGACGATGATGATGATGACGACGACTATTATTATAAGGATGGGTCGGCCGAAATGATAATGTACTGGGCACAACAAACGTGGGTTTCGTTTAATTATATTTATGTACTACTTCAACGCACTGTGGTCGCTCTTGGGTTTTGAAGGCCGAAGCTGGGTTAACACCAAAGTGCGGTATTACCATGCACTATGTTTACCAACTACCGTCTTCAAAACTTGTAAAATATACACTCGAGTCTACTTAAAACGAGTGTTGCTTTAATCATTTTATAGTTGCTCTTCCCCTGCAGTGCTGGCGCCGGTGCTGGCCCAGTTTCCCATGCAGACCGGGATGGATTGCGGCTACCAGATGATTCCATGCGCCAACGGATACACGATCAACGCTCATGGATGCAGAGTGTGCGCAACGTCTGGTTCCGGGCCTCTCAATGGACCGGCAGGACCTTCCGGTATGCTTCACATGGCATTTTACACGTATCACATGGACACAGAAATGACCCCCTCTTAAGGACGAACTTATTCAAGTGCATATTAAGTACAATACAGTATCTTAATAAATACGTCTTTTATGATGGTTCAAATAACAAATTTATTTTCTGATATAAATGCATGTACATAAATCTTTTGTTCGATGTATGCGTTATGATAAAACACTTGTTATCGAGTCTGATTTACTTTATGTTGTGTTTACCCGAAGGTATGAATATGCATCCCGGGGGTGACCCATTGCACCAGGGCGGGGCCTCCTTGACCATTGGTTCTATGACAAACGCGCAGACCTACTCGAACAGTTTCATAACGGCGTGTGTGGTAGGAACGGTATGCGACCTTCATTGTGACAGCGGCTACCTCAACGGACCAATGAACTCTTGCCAGTTCTGTATCTGCGCGCCTAGCAACGGTACGGATATGATATCATCGTTTATATGCTTTCTGCGTGGTTTGCTATCATATAAGAATGGCCTTAATAGTCGGTGAGTGACAGCCCATGAATTATTTTAAATCATTATCAAGTTGGCTTTTTATTTTCCGATGTACACGTTTATCGTCCGATCTTCACCAAACTTGATGAAGAGTCTGTGGACATAATATTATTATATAACGAATGTTTATTGAAAAGCTTAATTGTTATTGTATGTATTGGGTAGTTTAAAGCGAGAATATACGATTTTTTATATGTGTTAAATTGTAATATATTGATAAAATATGTTACAATAACACAAAATAGGCAAGAAAAATTATACATTTAAGACGAATTTCATTAAATTAGTCCAGTCGATTTGTGCAGATTTTCACCAGAATTGTTCAAGCTGTGATAAAAGCATGAAAATTTGCAGAATACTAGCTAAGAGCATACTGATCAATATCAGATATGGCCCCATTCTCAAAAATTTGCATAAAGGTGTAAGGCGGCCATTTTAAAATGGCGGCCGCCAAATTTCCAAAAAAATACATTTAAAAATTCATCATTTTTTTTTAGTGTATCAAATGACCTGACATCTTGTATTTACCATACAAATGACCTTATCAATGTTATCAAAACACCAAACAAACAAAAATATGATCAAATTAAAATGCGGCCATCTCGAAATATAAAATTCTAGCCACTTTTGTCAAAATCAATGAAAAATATTATATTAAACTGTCTTGAACATGTTTACGATCCATTTGAAACATTCACTGCAAACATAATAACAATAGCAAGTGATTGGTATAATTGGAATAGTTTTTGAAACAAATTTAGGTTAATTAAGAGTTCACTATCCGTAAACAACACAGATCACATGTGCATGATCAAATAAACATTTATTGTCAATTCAAAAGTACAAGTAAATGTATTAATTCCCTATCACATTGCCCTCCACATTTACATAGAGCTGTGCCGCCCAAAGCTGCTTGAACACACTTGCAACGTCCTCGGCAGCCATTTTCACTTTTGCATCCACATCTGATGAGTTCAGCACAAGAATCTGAAGCTTGCTGCAAGGATGTTCAGAAAGGTTCTCACATTCCATCTTTGTTGCCCTTCGAACCCCAGGAGCTAGGTGGTTGGGGCTCTTGTTGTTTGCTAAGTGACTGTCCCCAGCAAAATCCTGCGTGGTAAGCCGCTCTCTTGATGTGTTGGTGTAACGCGGCAGAGCTTATCGATTGCACGCCCTTTTCGAGTAAAAAGATCTTTTATTGCCTCATCTACAGTTATGCACTCACTGCTCCTTTCATACAACACAACAAAACTTCAATGTGTGAAGTACATTCATTGATTATATTGATATCTGGCTTATCACTCAATGTTTCGAAATATTTAGTCACTTCATCAAATACAGACCATGTTTCCCATGCAGTCTTCTTTCCACGATTGGGAAAGGATGACACTTGGTCACAACCGCTAAAGGCATGAAAGAAAAGAAGTGCACTGGACTTGGAAAGTCCCAAATTGGCAGCGATTTCATGAACTGGTATGTATCTTAGATTTTTACCGACTCCAAATGCTATCCGCAAGGTAAGTATGTTCAGTTTATGCACAATCGATATTGCAATGGCAACAACATCAGTATCTACGGTTCTGATCATTATTTGACGCATACCAGTTTGTACTGTATCCTTAACGTGTAACATGATGCGCGTGTCTGCCTCTTCATGGTTACACAGTGATATTTGACTTGTATCCTTGCTTGGGCAATAGCATACAACTTCCATTCTGAGTGTCGAGACCACTATCTTGTCATCTGCTGCTTTAAATGTCGATAACTGTTCAGCTAGATAGGTAAATAACTCCGTCTTATTGTCATCAATGCTAAGAAAGGATTCCCATTTTCCTGGAATGGCTGAATCTGCCTGAACACGCCTTCTTATTCCTTTTCCACGCTTGCCACGAGTTGAAGCTTTCAAACTGTCTTCGCGATATTCATCCCATACAACATCAACTCTGCTACACGTCTTCCAATTGGTTGTCAATATAAGGTAGAAAAACGTTTTTTTGCATAATCATTGAACGTCTTGCAGAATTTTGGCGACATCATATTGACAAGTACAGCTCCGTCTAAGATCAAAGCTTCTATCTCAGGACATTCAGTTTGTGATGTGATGATCTTCTCTAGAGGCACTAACAAAGCTGACTTTGAACCGATTCTCAACTGTCCGAATTGTGAAAGAGAAGGTGGATACGCTTGATTCTCATGACGAAAGAATCCGTTAAGATTACCGTCACGAACCTGACAAGAGACATACAACTGAGAAAATAACAATTTTGTTTCAGTGAACTAATTTGCTTTTTATCCTTTGCGACAACCTTAAATTCTTGACGACTGAATAGATGTAATTTGTTTTGTTTTATGGGATCAGAAAGTGGTTAAGTTCGATTGTCCAATCTGTCCCGTATATATTCCTGGTATTGATTCTTCCCAATCTGTTCAATATTTCGTATTGTATTTGCAACCTTCAGATCAAGGATGTCACGCTTGCCTAGGACTGAAAGATCCTCACATTCTTCCAAGAATGAATTACCCATTTCCTCAAGAGTATTTGTCATCGCTTGGACTTGTTGAACAAATGAATTCTGTTTACTTTCTACTTGCTTATGGTGTTTTATATCCGGCCCTTTAGTTTGTTCTTGCTTGATACGTTCTTGTGAAATCTCAAACTCATGGACAACACGAGCCATTTCTGGACCACATACTTTCCATCGTAGAAGTTGAGATGCATTCTCTGTAATCCCGATAACTCCACCATCTCCCTTCACTAATTTGTTATTTTGCTCATGAGCATGGTCGATAGCTATTGCAGAAAATGCGTGGTGAGTTTTTTGTACAACAAAATGACCTTTCTTGAATTCTGTCGCTATACTTGGTGCGCTGTACTTGGTGCGCTATACGCTGTCCAATGCTATCATATCTCTCACATGAATAGGGAGCAAACGAGTGTAATTTGGATGGTCCAAAGCGAAAAACCAGGGAATTAACATGGTTAAAGATTCTTTATACACCTCAAAATTTCTTTCTCAAAGAGACCTGACAAAGATAAGAATTATCAGTTCAAACTTCAATGTAAGTGACCAGAATTTAAACAGTGGACTTTCCATTTCTCTTCTTTCTTTCCACTCCTCATCGACACTGTCTAAGAATTGAGTATAGGCTTTATGCATCAAAATTTGTAATGAGCAAGCAGTTAGCTGGTGCGCATGTCGGGTTCTAGTTACATGTGATGACTTAAGGAATGAGTCTGCTGTACCGGCAGATGCAACATTAGACTGACTTAACGCATTCACCCAGCCACTATCCTGTAGCCAATACCCAATCGTTCTCAAAGCAGCAATCTCTATGTGAAGACCACCAAACATCACTACAATAAGATTCTCTCAGTATCTCTCAGGCCAAATCCATTGAATGTTTTTGGCAAGGGTATAAAGTGGCTGATCACATGCCATAACAGGTATTTGTCCTGGATTAAAAAAATTGACACACTCTTTGATAATTTAGTGCCGAATCATTGCAGCAGACTTTGCCTCTTCCTGAAACAAGGGTAATACGGAACTAATGTCCAAAGGAATGGCCTTAACCAAATGACTCTGAAATAAATTTGCATGGAAGGCAGACCATGTCATTGTATCCTTGTCTTTATCATCACCTTTTTCGATCTCCTGGCGTACATGATTAAGCCACCTGTAAATTAGCAAGATTAAGCACAATTAAGCATACATATAAACATAAATATGTTCAGATAGAAAATATTAAGTTTGATGCTATATCCAGAATTGCATTATCAAACAATGGTAAGTGCTGCATAGATATAAAATGTATGTTTGTATTTATGTTCGAAATGGCTATTAAGCAAATGTGTGAAAATATATGCGCTAGTGTTATTTTTTGCTACATGCTTTTATATAAATTATAAGCTCTACTCATAAAATATACCTATACTCTAAGTATTGTGCATCACTGAAATGGTCTGCATGGATCATCAATCGTCCTTCCAAAAGTGGTACAGCAGCTGGCTCCTTCGGGAGAATGACAGGTGGTACTATTGAGTATCTTTCTGGTAATGGTTTTATATTGTCTCCTTTCAGTTTTTCATTAATAAAGATCCCTTCTCTGTCAGTACCTAGGTAATCAACTTCTGGGTGTTATAATAGAGAAATCGCTGTTCCATGCAATGATCCTTTAGCTGTAGCCGAGCTTGGATTGTGGTCAATATTATCAACTGCTTTGGTTGTAAAAATATGGCCACGAAGTTTTGCTGGACACACAAAATCATCATTTTGAAATCTGTAACAAATAGAATTTCCCATAGCTGTCGATATATTGGGAGTGTTTTAATTCTCTATTGACGTATCTTACGTCATTTAGATAGACCAGTATTGCTCTGTTTAAGCCTCCCAGTTATTTACACAAGCATGTGCTGGCATGACAGAGGTTGCGAAAGCAATTGCTAAGCGCGTCGCGTGAATTACTACAGAACATTTTAGTCTGGCATCCAGAATAGATATGTGCATGTATTGAGTTGAAAAATAATTGACATTGTAAGCGTTTGTAATTTTAATGAAAAAAAGATTACCTACTATTAATAAAAAAATAATTTTAAAAATGCATTTTTTGGCAATTTCAAAAAATGTAATTTTTAAAATGGCCGCTTTTTAAGATGGCCGTCTTATTTTTACCAATTTAAGAAGTTTATTGATTGGGGATATTATTAGAGATTTGTATACCAAATTTTATTGAAATAGATGAAAAAATATAATTGTTATGATTTTTGAAGATTTTTTATGAACAAATTATGGCCGCCATTTTGAAATGGCTGCCAAAGCCGCCATTTTAATTGTTTGAGATGGGTCCATATCCAAAATTAATTGTTATAACCTTAACTCCATTTCTGCAAAGTTTCATGCTTTTATCATTTTGTGAACAATTTTCATACAAATCGACTGAACTAAATGCAGCAAAGACAAATTAGCGCCCCGAGCCGATTGTGACGAAGATATTTCGTACATATTTTCCAACAATAACCAAAGCATTCGTCTTTTTAGTTAGTGTTCGTGTGTCGAATGAATATATATCGTTGCAGGAATTTAAAATGAACCGTTACACTAAATTTAGATTCACATCGTACATGCATAAAATACATGCTGGCGAATTCGACTGTACAGCCTTTTTCGATTTCAGAATTAAATATCTGGCTTATTTCGCATTTTTCGACACATGTTCTTCTTAACTTTTATTTTAATTATATTGAAATATATGTTTAATAAGTTGTTTACACATTTTATATAAATTAATAAATATTTGCCAAAATCGTATAATCTCGCTTTAAGTAAAAAGATTTAATTATTTTACATTAAAAGGTTCGCATGTTCTAGCCTATAGTTTTGAGTATCAAAAAGCCATTGAAGCTGCATAGCTATGGCATCATTTTATTTACATAAAATAGTCCTTTATCAGCATGTCCAACGTTTTTATCAGATCATCGCAAAACAATAAGAAAAACTACTGATTTGAACCCAATGAAAGCTTACGATGGAACTGGTAAAGCCTCTATAACGCTCAAAATCAACAAAAATTTCGTAAAGTATTTCGTAAAATAAAGTTAACACCTAAACAATCAGTGTTTCTTATAGCATTAGCCTCACTTTCAAAGCTAGATGTGGTATGATTAGATATAGGTTTTTGTAGATACAAAATGCTCGTTTTTATTTATTTGTGAAACAATTAATTCCATTTCCTGCGAATATATCTATTCATACGACACACGGACAATAAAATGGTACCATGTTAGTGTTCATGTGTCGTATGAATAGATATCGTTGCGGGAAATTAAAATGGAATTAAATATGCAAAACAATAATAAAAACGAGCATTTTGTATCTACAAACATCTATTTTACCAGACCACATCTGGCGTGGAAATTTCGGCAATTGCCATAAGGAACAATGATTTTTAATTGTTAAGCATTATTTTACGAAATATTGTACGAAATTTTCGTTGATTTTGAGTAGTAATGTTTCTTTAATTATTGCCACATCGAACGCTTTACCAATGTCGGTCGCAGTAATCTTTTAGTCTAACAATGTTCATTCATATTCACCAAACTATATGAAGATCATTATAGACAAACCATCTCATCCAAGTTTGATATTCATCCCAATCGCTCTCAGATTTTATGAGTTATGGCCATTGAATTGTGACCCTCAAATTACATACATTTTTGGTCTCAAATTGAAACGGTCGTTCCTTCACGCCGGGTATGCGGATACTTTTATAACAGATGGCACTTCGATACCAGATAACAACAAAAGCCTGCATGGAGTTCTTCAGCTTTTTTTGCATTTATGTTCTGTTCATTTGGTTTTCAGACACGTAACATTGTTCGGTCGATTAATGGTATAGTACTTCGTATTGCGGAGCAAGAAAGTCGTGAAAAAAAGTGGATTATAAAAAAGAGATTTCAATTTCATCGATAATCGTCATGAATTCAATGACCAGTACGTACAAAATAAAAATACTTGAAAATAAATCAAGAACGTGCAAACTAATCGAAATAAAAGATCAATATGTCCATTAATGTTACAACATATTAAATTTTAGTTGAATAACGTATTTGAGGAGAGTCAAATGTTTTAAGAGTCGGATGCCAAATTTTCATGAACACTTCTTTTACCGATCATCTCAAAGAATGGCACTTCGATTCCAGATAACTCGACACTTTTTACCAGATATAACACACTCTATTTAGTGAATCAGAAATGCAGAATTCGCTGTGGAATACTGCTATAGTAAGCAGACAATAAATAAAAATGTACGTACTGACGTAAATTAAAAATGAATTACCGATACATGTTCTTATCCCTTTGGAATATGATAATAAAAGGGAAAGGGAAGTGTAAAGCTCAATATAAAGGCAGTTTTCCAATCTCTTTAAAATGTTGTGGCTACGCATTAGTATCGTCTTCATGATGCGATTCTAATGAGCACCAATAACAAAGGATTTTATGAGGTGTATTGGCCGCTTTAAGACCTGTTGCTCCCCTTATCTAGAGTCCTGCTATAAGTTCAATTGAACACAGTCGTGTTGATCCACATGATCCGTTGTATTTTCAATTCTCTTAATCTCAATTTACCACATAAAAACAAGTTTATTATTTAGACAATTATTTTCGGTCGTCACTTGAAATATATTACTTCAGAAATAAGCATTTGAATCTTATTTAAAATTTGCACTTATAATATAAATTATATAAATTAATAGTTATACGATTTTTGAAAACGAACAACGCCATTGGTTATATTTTACATGTGTATGTTATTACGTCGTGCATAGATTCCCAATGTGTCGAGCTTGACAATGCAAATTAATTTGTAATTCAAAATGTTTGGTAAGAATAGCCATAATATACATAAATGCATTTCAGGTAGAAGATAAAACTCGGTTATCAGAGTGCCAAACTTGTTGAAAGTCTCTGTCCGAAGTGATCTATATCGGGAATCAAAGTATCCGCAACTTCATGAATACCACATATTAAAACATGCTCTATCTTCGTTTATATTTCATTGAATACTATCAACATTTCAGTATTTGAAGCACAGTGATTACTCTACATGCTGGAATATCAAACAATTTCTTGGCAATATTTCTAAGTAGTTTTATTTTGTTGAAATGTTTACTGTTCATCCAGTGTATGCTGTTTTCCGACCGAATTTTCTGTTTTGGGGGGAAAATCTACCATTCTTCCGTAATGTTTTGCTTTGCAATAGAAAAGGATACACCATGCGACTTGTCTAAAAAAACTAATCTTTATGATATAACTTTAAAAAAACTAATGAACTTACCTCTCGCGTGTGGCTTTTGTTGTTATCTGGTATCGAAGAGCCATCTGTTATCAAAGTATCCGCATACCCAGCGTGTCGTTTATGAAAAACCTCACAATGATATTCTGACTATCCGAGACAATTTTACATTATAGTTTATAAGAACAAGATACAAAAGAAGTTTGATCGTTCGATATGACAAGTCAACATTTTCGCTCTCTATCAAACATCGACTGATTGTTATTTTGCCTTTGTAAAATGTAGTTGTCTGCTTAGAGCTTTATGCTCTTTTTTGTTTTCTAATCACAAAACAAGTGATGTATTCTTTTTCATATTTTAACGTTACTCGTAATAATTTGTAACCTTCATCGAAATAACGATGTTCAACTATACCACAATTACGTGAATATGTCTTGTTATTGTGAATTATGCAAAAATCATAGTTCATTGTCGGGGGAAAGGAAGGACATGTTAACTTTGAGGTACCATTCCGAATGGAATAATTAATTTATTTAAGTTAATATTTAATATTCAACAAATCGTCCCAATTATTGTTGAGTTGCAATCAATATCTTTCCTTCCGGTGCTTTTGAGTAGTGTCATTATTTTGCAAATAACTCTTGTTTCTAAATTTAAAATAAACAAATAATTTACTGGGTAATCACTAGATATTCGTAGTTTCCTTATTTCATAACTCTCTAGCATGCCGAACTACTGAACCTTTAACCCATTTATGCCTTGTGGACTCTCCCAGCCTTGTAAATTTGATCAATTTATTTCCAAAATTAGGGATGTCTTGTATATTTATTTCTATATTTAGAATATTTCTTACAGAAATTCCTTTTAGCAAACAGCGCAGACCCAGATGAGATGCCGCATCATGCGGCGTCTCATCTGGGTCTACGCTGTTTGCCAAGGCCTTTTTTTCTATACGCTAGGCATAAATGGGTTAATTATTTAGGACATCGTTTCGATATCCGGTAGCATTCCACAAAAAGCCAAATAAATCTTATTTGTTTTATTTTTTAAATTCGTAAAACTGACTTTGGATTTCCTTAAAACTGTTAATAAGTTGATAAGGCAGCTTGTTTTTGTTTGACGCTTCCCGTCATGGATTTAACGTGGCTTGATTGATTCCTTTTCGGGTGTGCAGTCAATAATCATGTTAGCGCACTGATCTCTGATCAAACATTGACTGAAACTTGCTGACGTCACGGGCACGCGTTGAGCGTACAGCGTACTGAAAGTGATATAAAACATGTCAAGTGCTACTTGATCTGCATTATGCTGCAGATATTTGCTTTAAAGCGGGTATATACGATCTTGTCAAATATTTATTGATTAATATAAAATGTGTAAAAAACTTATTATACATATATTTCAATATAAACTAAAATAAAAGTTAAGAAGAACATGTGTCGAAAAATGCTAAATAAGCCAGATATTTAATTCTGAAATCGAAAAAGGCTGTACAGCCGAATTCACCAGCATGTATATCATGCATGTACGATGTGAATCTAAATTTAGTTTAACGGTTCATTTGAAATTCCTGCAGCGATATCGATTCATACGACACATGAACACTTACTAAAAAGACGAATGCATCGGTTATTGTAGGAAAATAATTACGAATTATCTTCGTCACAATCGGCTCGGGGCGCTAATTTGTATTTGCTGTATTTTATAAAATTCGTCTTAAATGTATCATTTTTCTTGCATATTGTGTGTTATTATAACATATTTGTATCAATATTTTACAATTCAGCACATATAAAAATCGTATATACCCGCTTTAAATACGATGTGTGGAGACTGTGTGCTCATCTAACTCTGGATTATATTAACATTATTTTGGGGGACAGTCATTAACACTGTGGTTTCGCACGCAGTCTTTATTATAACGCGAAACGGTGGGGACTATTCAATTTTGTTTCAAATTGCGATCAACATCTTACTTTGAATGGCAGTGATGGTCACGTGGTTTGTGGTCAGTACCAACCTGGCCCTCGTCTTAGCCTGGCTTTCTGCAGGTACGTGGTAACGTGCTAGTGACGGCAAAATCAGTAGTTGTGTAGTAAATGTGAAAAATACACATTATGTATTTATCAATTAATAGAAAAAAGAAAGCGTTGCGATGCTAGGTTTGCAATTTTAACTTAAACAACTAACACTTTGGACACTTTTTGAAATTATAGCCGCAATCTCCAGCTATTAAGGTTTTACCGAAAGATTTGCAATTCAGATTGGTATTGGGATGTTTGGGAAGGGGAAGCGGAGTTCCCGATGGAAGCTCTGCTTGTCCCGTATGGCGCCGTATGCGTCTTGATTTGTGCATTGAAACCGGCTGATAATTTTAGCGCGTGTACAAAAAAAAAACTGGGAAGGCTGTATTGAAACTTCTAAAAACACGTCAAATTCATATCGGAGCTTGTTTATAGACGTCGCATATCTTTTGCGTATCAAATAAAGGTGTTGTTCAGCGTATGCGTATATTTATTTTTTAGCAGCCACGTACAAGAATCCCTGTTCGGGATCACCCACCACATGTGACCTGGTTTGCAAAGAAGGTCACGCTAAGGGCCCGGGAGACTGTGAATACTGCCTGTGCACCAATACCTCCCAGTCCGACGGTAAGTACAGACAGTGCATACTGCCTGTGCACCAATACCTCCCATTCCTACGGTAAGTACAGACTGTGCATTATGACTGTGCACCAATACCTCCCAGTCCTACGGTAAGTACAGACTGTGCATACTGACTGTGCAACAATACCTCCCAGCCCTACGGTAAGTACAGACTGTGAATACTGACTGTGCACCAATACCTCCCAGCCCTACGGTAAGTACAGACAGTGAACACTGCCTGTGCACCAATACCTCCCATTCCTACGGTAAGTACAGACTGTGAATACTGCCTGTGCACCAATACCTCCCATTCCTTCGGTAAGTACAGACTGTGAATACTGCCTGTGCACCAATACCTCCCATTCCTACGGTAAGTACAGACTGTGAATACTGCCTGTGCACCAATACCTCCCAGCCCTACGGTAAGTACAGACTGTGAATACTGCCTGTGCACCAATACCTCCCAGCCCTACGGTAAGTACAGACAGTGCATACTGCCTGTGCACCAATACCTCCCAGTCCTACGGTAAGTACAGACTGTGCATACTGCCTGTTCACCAATACCTATCAGCCCTACGGTAAGTACAGACTGTGAATACTGCCTGTGCAACAATACATCCCAGTCCTACGGTAAGTACAGACTGTGCATACTGACTGTGCAAAATACATCCATGTCAAACGGTTAAGTACACATTGTAATTACTGACTGTGTACCAAGGTCTCACAGTCCAAGGACATGTAAAAAATGGAATGAGACCCGTTTTTTAAAAGAAAGAACATACCATGTGACACTTAAGGTTTATAAAAACTGTCCTTTCTTATATACTACGAATATATTGTTTATAGTTGTATGAAGTTTGTATATTTTTGGTTGTAAAGGGCAAATAAACAAACCGTTGTCACTATTTGAGCTGACCTACTGTTGCAGGTTCGACTGCCGCGCCCGCTGTCACTGGGCAACCGAGCGTCTCGGAGGAAGAGTGCATCATGAAGATCACCAATTGTCAGCTGCTGCACCCCTTCGGTTTCATGACGGACGACACATGCGACATGTGTATAGACAAGGACGAAATATATGCGGCATGTAAGTATATATTAACTTATTAGCTAATAACACGAAAGTAATCACTATTGAGCAGTGCACGTAGGCGAAAGTCCGCAAACATTGTCCAACGTATTTCAAATTTTAGATATTTGAATTTAACTTTGTATGTATGAACATCATGTTTAGGTAGATCTATAATGGCAATTGTGTAATACATGTATTATTTTAAATATGGTTTATTCCTTAATTATCATTCAACAATTAGGTTTGTATATGTGTTTATAACATATTTAGTAATGTTGTAAACAAGAGAGTGCTCCACTCCAATCTTGTGCGGTCCACTTCATTAAGCTTACTCGATAGACTTAGACTCAACAGTCCATTGTTATATGTGAAGACTGTCATGGTAACGGAATCAACTGAAACCATCTTAACGCCTATATTCAATATTGAAATAACACAAATAAATGCCTCGCTTATTTAAATATCCACTGAACACAATGTGTTGAAATTAATGCGTATGCATGGTCGTTGAGCGTGACGTATGACGTCATCATTACGCGACACGTGACATTAAAAAAAACATGGAGTTCGTGATTTATTTTGGTATTGGTTAAAAATGTGCTGAATGGCGTATTTAAAAGGAAATATCTAAGTAGAAGCCGTTGACTGAGACTTTTACCGGTCTTTAAACGCTATGCCAAGTTGTTGCAGTTTACACAACACGACCGAATCCGAAAAATTAACGAATTGTAGTATACTTGTACTTATGAGTCGTGTTCTGAGAAAACTGGGCTTAATACATGTGCGTAAAGTGTCGTCCCAGATTAGCCTATGATCAGGGAGGACACTTTCCGCTTTTATGACATTTTTCGTTTAAATGAAGTCGCTTCTTAATAAAAATCCAATTTAGGCGGAAAGTGTCGAACAGCACAGGCTAATCCACAGGGTAATCTGGGACGACACTTTACGCACATGTATTAAGCCCAGTTTTCTCAAAACGCGACTCATATATAGCTACAGTACATGAAATGCCCATAACAACTACCATGCCTCGATATCATGATACATGTATATACATGAACCCCTTATACGCGAATCATTAAATGCGCTTCAATGCAACCCATACACTTTTTGTTGTCGGCGATGGTAGAATACGTGTTGTATTTGCCCATTACACATGATTATGAAAGGTTAGATAAAAGCGCTGTGTAGGTCAATTACACACGGCATTACGTTATTGACATCGAAGTAATATAAGTACATGCAGTATAACTGTAAATTCGATGCTTGCTGATCAAAATGTATTCTAGCCTCGTTCTTGAAAATGTTATGTATGGTAATGTTTCTTTCAAATGAACACAGGCTAATCAGAGACGACACTTTCCGCCTACGCTGGATTTTCGTTCAGAGGAGACCTTTCTTTAAACTTGAAATTTCATATAAGCGGAAAATGTCTGCCCAGATTAGCCTGTGGTAAATGGTTGTCTCTTCTTACAAAAATCCAGTTTAGGCGGAAATCCCTTATCACCGAAGACAACATTTTACGCACTTGCCTTAAGAGCATTTTCTCAAAACGAGGCTTATTTATATAAACGTATGTTATACGAAGAGAGTTGTTTAGTATCACCCTCTGTATATTCTAGCGTTCATCCCGCTCGAGAGGCAGCCCCAGGTTCGGCTTGTGAATCCGTGCATTCAGGGCTTCGATATCTGCATGATCTTCTGTACTTCTGGGTACCGCACAGGGCCCCGCAACTGCCAGTACTGCGCATGTAACAACTGATCTGGAACATCCGGTGACTTGCAAACAGCGGCCCTGGCACCTGGACACTCATGTTGCACTAATTGATTGTGGACTCGAACGAACACTCTTGGTGGCCGTTAATTTTACACTATAAAATCAACATTTCTGTACATTTTACAAATAAACCGATCTGACATAGCACTTTTTTCCATGTCATAATTTCTTATGAATGGGCAGGTTCTAAAGTATTTCAGTCATTTGACGAATAGTTAATCAACTCAAATTTTACTGTTAATTTGCCTTACCAGTATTTAGTGCACATATTAATACCAGTATTTAGTGCACATATTAATACCAGTATTTAGTGCACATATTAATACCAGTATTTAGTGCACATATTAATACCAGTAACTGACAACTATCTTACTTGAATACAGATGGGCGGGGTTAAAATGGCCGTCGAAGAATTTCATACGCATATATTAAAGGGGCCTTTTCACAGATTTTGGCATTTTTTAACTTATTCATTAAATGCTTTATATCGATAAATGTAAACATTGGATCGTAAAAGCTCCATTAAAAAATCAAGAATAATATTAAAAAAAGGAAAAGAACATTGCCCAGACCAGGTTTCGAACCAGTGACCCCTGGAGTCCTGCCAGAGTCCTGAAGTAAAAACGCTTTAGCCTACTGAGCTATTCCGCCGAGTACATATACTTGAAGTATTTTATACCTTATATAAGCAATCTTCGTAGTTTCACAAAATTTAACGACAAAAGCAGAACTCTCCAAATTATTCAATCGTTTCGCGTTGCAACGCTTTATAATTTTAAGGTTTTAAAATCGTCAAAAGATGCATATAATGGCTATATTAGACAATGGTAAATGTTCAGTATTACTGTTTCCTCACAAATATCATAACTAAAACGAAAATTTGCGAATCGGAAACAACTTTTTTCAATTTTGTCAATTTACCAAAGCGTGAAAAGATCCCTTTAAGTTACGTTCCAAAACGTTTCCGACTAAATGTAGCATACTTTATAAAAATGTAATACTTCCCTGAACGTTCCACAGTAATTATAGTAGTGATTGCGGTATGGCTTATGTAGTGATTTTGCTGTAATCACCATTCTTGTGTATTTTATAAATGTGAATGTATCGAATCATATGTATTATTTAATAATTGTTATAAAAAATATAGTTCTGATGACATTGACAATTCCAATCGTCCGACTAATGTTTCCGATTTCTGTATTTGGCGTTGTAAAAGCGCCTTTCGTGTAATTATGAACAAAGAAAAAACCGTTTGAATTAAAAGGATATATTTGTAGATCGAGCATTAATTGACCTATTTATTGACACTAGAAGCATATGCATTAAGACCCGTTTTACAAGAATGATGCAAATATGTGACGCGATATGAGAAAACTGGGCATAATGCAAGTGTGTAAAGTGTCGTCTCTGATTAGCCTGCACAGTCCACACAGGCTTATCAGGGACGACACTTTCCGCATAAAGTGGATTTTTGCTAAGAAGAGACTTCATTTAAACAAAAAATGTCATAAAAGCGGAAAGTGTCGTCCCTGATTAGCCTATGTGGACTTCACGGGTTAATCTGGGACGACACTTTACGCACATGCATTATGCCCAGTTTTCTCAGAACAAGACTCATATCTTTTTCGTCACATTAGTGAGAATTAAGGATATTATTATTCACACAGCACTGTCTAATTATAACCATCTTTCAGGAAGCCAATGATCGCATGCAGTTCACAATTCGTATACGCACACATGCACGTTCAGAATCAACTGCAAAAAGTCCGTTGTTAACACATTATAATCAAGAAGCATATCGTATTTAAGTGAAAGTTGTTTTCTCCGATGGTATCCATCTATCATAGCAAGCGAATTTGGCGCCCTTGAAACATTGAAAAAAATGAGTATGTCCTTCAGATTATGAGTGACTAAGTATTGTTTGAAAAAGTTACACCACTAATGGCGAGGCACGAGCACTCTGGATTTGTGGTATAATACTTGAGACCCTTGTGAGTGATAGCACTTTTCACACTTCCACACGATAGTGGCAATTGTCATGAACATTGCTGTAAAAAAATGACAAAGTCTGCAAAGCGGTTCGGGAGTAAATGTTGTTTTAGAAAAAGAAGATGGACACATGACCGGAATGACGGATGGAAGAAAGACATCATTGTATTCCACAAACACACCATGAGCACGTTATCATCTGGTGAGCTTAATCGTGTGCGTGACGTCGAACACCTATGAGTGGTCTTGGGCCTAATGTTGTCAAGGAACATAACTTGCACATTATCTATGTTAAACCAATCCTCTCAAATGTAATGGTCAATGTATCAAGTTAGCACGTATGATCATAGTTCATCTTCATAAAAAACATAATGTGTTTTTTTTTCGTGTTGGAGATTATTTTAATATAATTTTCCTTGTCTTTTATAATTTTATTTGGAACATTAACTAGGTAAGTAGTAACACAAACTAGAACAATTCGAGTCGGGTGTGTCGATTTTACAGCCCTTAGTCTGCTATATGAAGTGTTATTATAGGTATTAGGGTAGTCAAAATGGCTATTTTTAGTAACAAGCCGATGTGATTTTTCACCTTTTGATCTCAAATTTGGTATTCCTCACATCAATGTGCATGATGGTGTGTCAAAGGTTGTAAATATATCGTGTGGAATCGAAATGGTCTACAATCAGACCGACCGACCGACATGGTACGAACATTTTGACCATTAAGTTAAATATGGCATGTAAGACAATATTTTATAAAACGGTCCAATATGGATTATTCGCCTTGGTTCTCAGCAATAAAAAGGACACGAACCATTCTTTACTTTTATATTCTGTTTCTAACGAATATACACATAACTGAACTGCCTAAAACTCAAAAAGTTGACTTCATAATAACTCAGATCTTTCATCACCATCACGGATTCTAGTTATGCACATGCGCAGAATTGACAGTGTCTGGGTCCGGCGACAAATCCTTTCAGACACTGCAGCGGGCACTGGTTCCGGTGAGACAGACACGGCGTCTGCAGCTCAAAATCATCTTCTTCGGGGTCATCAGCTGCCGAATGTAAACAATTAAATAGTGAACATGTTGTTTTTTTTAAACATAACAACGAATAGTATTTATTTCAAACTGAGATATTTGACGAAGACGCGGTTCGCTGGTCATTAAAACGTAAGACCGGAAGTGCGTACCCAGATCGTCTTTATGACAAGCGCAGTACAGGCAGTCGTCTGGACGGCTCACAAACCC